>NC_082686.1:42386193-42591580 GCF_949987515.2 Delphinus delphis
GTTCTCATCTGTACACAAGTGTTGAATTCAATATGAAAAAGAAATAAACTTTCTTCTCCAAATTTTTTTATTATTGCAAGTTATCATGGAAAAAAGTTCAGATTAATCAGATAGTGATAAAAACAGTAAGAAAAGTTGAATGATCCGAAGTGATTGAGTTTGGCCATAAGAAGTGACAAAGGTCTCAGAGTATTTAGTGACCCAACAGGAAGAGCTTTCTAAATAAAATTTTGAGATGCTTATGAAAAATAGACACAGGATTCACTCTGGATACAATTATGATGATGGCTCTTCCAAGCAACTCGTCTACAATGGTGACAGGGCTCCAGCACTGTTATAAACCCTCTAAGTTTGTCCTATTTTCTCCATCAAAATATGTGTCCTGTGGTCTGATCCCAAATGTTCCTAATCTCAGCTGTAACTGTAATAACAAATCAAACTAGAGTGTTAATATGCCATGAAATGCAGAGATGATTTGCTGACATTGACGATCTTTATGTGGCTTAATAAACCGAACTCCTGCCAAAATTATTTTTCCAAAGACCTGCAAATGCACAGCAGAACTAAGCACATGAAGGAACTTATTTTTCACACTGGGGTCTATTGCAAGATTAGAATTAGTGGGAGAGCTTTTTCAAAATATATGCTGAGTCACTATGCACATAGGATAGAGTACTATGACCAGTGATGGGATTGTTCCAGATAATTCAAATAAAACCCCTTTCCCCCACCAGTGGTTCTCAATCCTAACTGTGTATTAAATCACCCTGTGAGCTTTATTGTATACAGATGCCAGGGCTCCTCCCTAATCCAATTAAGAAAGAACATCTATGATGGCCAGGGAATCAGTATGTTTTAACAGCTCCCCAGGTGATTCTAATATGCAGCCAAGGTTGAGAACAACTGCCTTATATTAAGAAGAAATTGTAAACCATGAAGTCACTGAGTTTGTAAGGAAAACTGACTACACTATTTACCATAAAATATATAAAACCTTATGGTATCAGTTTTACTATGTATAGTTACAAACTTTATATTTACAGTCAACTGAAGTTAGAAACAGCCTAGTATGGGAGGAAGTTTGGGGGAAAAACAAATAGAGATCTTAAGCACCTTCTAATTTCTCATTCTCTCAGCTTTATAATTTTCACACATTGAAAAATGCTTATCATTGAAAAATATCACTATGAGTACACCAGATTCTTAGGCATAACAATAATTTTTCATATAAAATAATGATTAAAAATAGAGGTTTGGGCTTCCCTGGTGGCGCAGTGGTTGAGAGTCTGCCTGCCGATGCAGGGGACACGGGTTCGTGCCCCGGTCCGGGAAGATCCCACATGCCGCGGAGCGGCTGGGCCCGTGAGCCATGGCCGCTGAGCCTGCGCGTCCGGAGCCTGTGCTCCGCGACTGGAGAGGCCACTACAGTGAGAGGTCCGCGTACCGCAAAAAAAAAAAAAAAAAAAAAAAAAAAATAGAGGTTTTTTTCCCCCTAAGTGGGCTTCTTGTTTGCTAGTTTAACAGTCTTGAAAGACAAATGCCCTGCAACCATCCTGAAGTGTTCTTGTAACATTTGATCAAGTAGAGACCCTGTTCTAAATCAAATGAGGAATCACCACAGTTCTAACCCAGACAGAAGCTCAATAAGCGTTATTGATTGGCTGGTGGAGGATGAATTGCCTTAACCTGTTTAATTTCCAAGGTATTTTAAATATAAATTGTTTAATATATGTATTTAAATACTTTGATTTTATAAAAACAATGTAAATCTTCAGAAAACTTTTATACTACAAAAGTTTTTGTCAATCGCAAAGAGGTAACTTGGGAAAAGATCAAAGAACTAATGCATACAAAGAATAAGAAATATTGCAAACTATTATTTCCAAAATTTTCGGATTTTAGTTTTAAGAATATTTTAGGTATTGGGGAAAAAACATTAAGCTACTACAAACCCTTATTCAAAGGAGGCACTCTATAAATAAAATAATCCAAGTGTGAAATTGTGAGTGGAGTAGGCAGGTATCTTCATGGTCAGATTATAAAGGTAACTGCTATAATGCCATACTTTCCTCCCCAAATCCCCCAAATTATGACTGAGATGAAAATGTTGTTAAGTATAGCTTTAAGCACTGATTACTTGAAGTAAATACTCCTGAGAAAACTGGTAATCCCAGTGAATTAAAGTAACTTTAACAGGCTATTAACTGAAAGCCCTTGGTGTGAAGAGCAAGATTAGAGGCTTCCAAACAGCATCAAAGTCCATGTTTGTCTACTTTTCAGAAATTGAAATAATGAGTCTCATTTACACCTTTTCAGCATCAGTCTCTCTATCTGAAAAGATGCAAATAACACTGTAGAGCTATGGAATGTTGGAAGCACTTACAATTGATGTATTTGAACATAATTTTTATAGCTGAAAAATTTGAAAATCTAATATATTTTCACATAACCTTAAATGTAGAAATAGAAAATATTTACCAAGAAGAGTATACTCAAACGGAATTTGAGAGAAGACATTGGGGTAATTTGTTAGCACTGAAACAAAAATTTTCAAAGACTTTACCAGTCTAATAAACTAGTCTACAATAAATGAGTATCACATTTAAATTATTTCAATTATTTTAAGATAACACATTTTATTAATATGAAATTCCCAAGTGAGTAATGCTGGTGATATTTTTAATGGTGCATTTTGTTATATTCATTTTAATTTATTTAATTTTTCAGTAATGTTTCATTTTATTTGTAGTTGTGCCATAACTAAAATAACTGCAATCATATTTGCAAATAAAAAATGTTTAATGAGATTTAAACATAATATTAATTTTGTATAATGTTAATGATTGTGATATTTAATTGTATAATTTTATAATTATTTAAATTCAATTATTAAAATAATTATAAATAATAATTATATTACAATATTAATGATATTGTGCATAATTAAATGCAAATATTAAATATTTTAAATGCTTAAAATTGAAGCATTTTACCATATTATATGTATATTATTTGTAAAAGTCAGTTTTGATATCAATACTCAGTTCTAATACTACTTCTGTCCTAAACTTGCAAAACAAGTTTTTTGTTTTATTTTTTAAATGGTTAAGAAATGTTTTATTCAATCATTACATTCACATAGATCTCTTTAGAAGTAAAACTAAACTCTTATAGAAAACATACTTTAATTAGATCTTATATTTTAAAGATATATACTGAAATGGTAATTATATTTGAGCACATAGTATATAAATAAAACATGAATTATCATGAGCCAAACAAAGGTTTTCAATTTTAAATCTCTGCTACTATAGTAACAATTTCAGTCAGTGAAAATATATACAAACCTCTGTAAGTGATAATTCCCCACTATTGTTTAATAGCCATTGATATGCTATGCATTTCCTGCATAGTGCTGGCCTCATTAACAGCTCAAACTAAGATATCTTTGAAAGGATGAGAAATGCCACTAATCAGGCAAATCTTCCTGGATCATCAATTTTGTTGGAAGATTTGGGAGGCACAGAGTCAGAAAAGAAATTATGAAACTAGTATATAATTTAAAACATTGTTTTTATATTAAAACAAACACTGATATCATGGAGATAAGGATAAGTCCCCAGAATTTGTAGGATTAAACAGGAGACGTCAAACATATTTGATACAGATGCTTCAGGCTACACTTCTGCCACCTGGGACACTCACCACTCTCCTCAGCTTCAAGGAGGACTTCGAGAAAAAGTTTGAGACGTATGGCTGTAGTCCCTTCCTCTTGCTCAACTACACCTCTTACCCTGCATTATACAACCAAATTATTGCTTTTTTGTTTAAATTCAACAGGTAATGAGAATGTATTATGAACCCAGCACTTTAATATACATTTAAAGAGATACTCAAGGATAAAACACAGTCATTGAGGAAAGAAAGAAAGCATAGTAATTTTTGCAGCATATAGGATTCAATAAGCATATAGGACAGATGTATAGAAAATAATACATTTTAGTAAACCTCACAACATTTCCCACAAGAAATATAATAATTACTAAGCACATATGGGAAAAGGAGAGAGGCCTGAGCATTAAAGGGAGGAGCAGACACTGCTCTAAGACGAGACTTACTTTTGCTCTTAAAAGAATTGGATAGAGAAGAAAAGGGCAGACATCCACATTTGGAGGAACACCCTGAGTGAAATCATATCACTGGCAATAATCAGGATCTGAGAAACATTATAAAGAAAGAAATGGGGACTTCCCTGGTGGCACAGTGGTTAGGAATCCACCTGCCAGTTCAGGGGACACGGGTTTGATCCCTGGTCTGGGAGGATCCCACGTGCTGCGGAGCAACTAAGCCCATGAACCACAACTACTGAAGCCCACACACACTAGAGACTGCATACCAGAACTAGTGAGCCCACACGCCACAACTACTGAATTCTGCACATTCTAGGGCCCGTGTGCCGCAACTACTGAGCCCGTGTGCTGCAACTACTGAAGGCATGCCTAGAGCCCATGCTCTGCAACAAGAGAAGACCACGCACCGCAATGAAGAGTAGCCCCCACTCACCACAACTAGGGAAAGCCCACATGCAGCAATGAACACCAAATGCAGCCAAAAATAAATTTAAAATTTTTTAAAATAATAATATGTTTAACTGTACCTAATAAAAAAAAATAATAAAATAAAGAAATGATCAGCCATGAAAGATTGGACAAGAGTGAAGATGACAATTAAAGATATCTAAGTTCCAAACCTGAGAAAACAGGAAAATAATGCCAAGGTAAGTCTGAGGGGAAATTTCACAAGAGAAAAGCTTGAGCTTGGGTTTGAATATGTTGAATTTTCAGTCATTGGGGGGACAGCAAGAAGAAAATGAAGGGTGATATTAACACTTGACCAACATGAGAAGTGACAAGGGAAGATCACTGTTACCATTTCTGCTACTGAGAAAAGCACAATCACTAATTTATTTTTTCTTTTTTATCACAGCCTCTCTTCCTTCTATATGAAACACAGAGCAATGGATATTCTCAGTGAAGGTTTCAGTGGAATCCCTAAGACTCCACAATTTGCAGTATGACTGAGGAGTGAAGTTCAACTCAGGGACATTGAGTCAAGCCTGCTTCCACATCTTTTCTTGTAAGCTCACTTTCCTACACTCAACAAAAGTTTTTCTAGCTCTTCCAAGAGTCTTCTAACTCATTAATTTGAACTTTACTCCAAGGATGCTAGAAAACTGTATGTCTGGTGAAGGGGCCTGGGTTACCATGGTAAAGAGTAAGTAAGTGACCCAATCATCCTTGCATCCTTTCACTCTCTGGATAGATGGCAGGGTGCAAGCTCCCTACCAGGAGATGAGCAAAATGACCACAGAGTTTCTTACATTTGGCAACCTGATGTCTTCTAGAAATATAATGTAACCCAAGTAACAACCAAGCCCAGGTGATTCAGGCTCAGCTCAGACTTACAGTCAAAGAAACATAATACTGTCATCCCTCCATAACTTCCAGGGATTTGTTCCTGGACACCACCCCCACAATACCAAAATGGTGCAGTATTTGCAAATAACATATGCATATCCGCCCATATACTTTAAATCATCTCTATATTACTTCTAATACCCAATACACTGTAAATAATATGTAAATAGTTGTAAGTACAATGTAAATGCTATGTAAATAGTTGTCAGTGCACAGCAAATTCAAGTTTTGCTTTTGGGGACTTTCAGGATTTTTTTTTTTTTTTATTGAATGTTTTCCATGGTTGAATCATCAGATACAGAACCTTGGATACAGAGGGCCAACTGTTGAGTAACTGGAAGGAATTAAAAGATATTCAAATCATTTAAAGATGTCCTTTATAAAATAGCAACAGGATGGAAACAGACTTTAAAAACTGCAAATCATCTTAAATATCCATTTTCCCAACTTTTATAACTCTTAACATTCCCACCACATGGATAGAGCAACTCCTAAAAATCTTCCTCTCTGATACTCTCAACTCCCAACCGAGCACCCGACTCAGCCCCACCATCCCGCGAGCACCTGTGCCTTTCATTCCTCTCTCACTCTCCTCCAGTCGCTGTTCTTTTTTTCCTCTTCCCAAAGTAAATACTCCATCCTCCCTTTTTTATTTTTTGCTTTTTTTTTTCTGTTTTATTTTAATGGCCCAAAGCAGCATCAAAGTAACATAAGAACTGAAAGAATTTTCCTTGGAGGCCAGAGGCAAAGAGAAAAGAGGGGACAAAAGTAGGGAGGCGTAAGCATTCACACATTACCATTTTTTGTTCCCATCACATGTGAATACTTAGTTTCCAAATAATTTACTTATTATGTTTTATTGTATTCTCAAATTCCAGGCTCTTGAGAAAACAACTGGAATTCTTGGGAGGCCTGCAGATCATTCTCTTTTAGGACCCCTTGGGCTTTTGGAACAGTGGTAAACAATAAAAATCTCCATAGTTAAGTCACAGGACAGAGACCTCAAGAGTCCTCTAACCTTGGAGACACAACTGTCCTCAATGCTTCCCTGGCACCTGAGATGAAATGCTGGGACACAGTGCAGTGCTAGGTGCTCACGGATGGATCTACGGCTCTGCATTGCCACTCAACAGGAGGCAAGTGTGGGATTTCTATCTACCCCAAGAACTAGTAGGTTGACATTTCCATGTTGCTTCCTTTTCTCACAGACTGTGTTTTGTCCTATTTTGAATTTAATAAGTAAGGAGAGGGACTTCCCTGGTGGTCCAGTGGTCAACATCACCTTCCAATGCAGGGGGTGTGGGTTCAATCCCTGGTTGGGGAATTAGATCCCACATGCCTCATGGCCAAAAAACCAAAATGTAAAACAGAAGCAATATTGTAAGAAATTCAATAAAGACTTTAAAAATGGTCCACATCAAGAAAAAAATGAGTAAGGAGAAGTTAATGACTAACTAAATTTTATTTAATTTTTTAAGTGTTAGAGTATTACCAAGAAAGAAAAAACCTATAAAAACATAGAATATGCTCCTTTTCTTTCTAAAGTGTCCAAGGAATTTTAAGTTACTGGTGGTAAACATCTAGCTAAGTAGAAATTTTTTATATCAACTACTAGTTTCAATTACATAAAGTATAAAAATACATAAATATCCTTTGGTACATAATGGGACCTTAATAAATATTCATAAACTAATCATTCTCCTTCAAGAGACTAAGTTATTGACAGTGGTTGCAGATAACAGTCTCTTTACCAGAAAACTAAGAAAAATTTCTTTTTTCTGAAAAATAAAAAAAATTTTAAGCAAATTTTCCCTTAAGGAATCTAATTTCAGGTAGTTTATTTGAATCATGTCCTCTACGATAATTGCACACATTTTAATAATTACTATAAATGTATCAGGGAGTGCTACATTCTTAATCTTCATTTACAGAATGAGAAATCACAGTATTTGAGTTTGAAGGAATAGGGGTTGTAACTATGGTAGAATATGTACTTCCTATTCAACCTGTCCAGCTCTAATTCAATTATGTGATATGTAACTATCCATTATACCCACTTAACTGTTTATTCAGCTGAGTAAAGAGACATCAACCTAAGTAGCACCAAGTGGTTTCAGATTTTACCTAAGTGCAAGATTGCTTTATAGACATTATAGAATTATAATTGCATAGTAGATAACAATTATGTGAAATGGATGAAAATCATTCAGAATGAATGAACTCTTATTTAAAGTATATTATGTACCACTTAAGAAAAATGCTGAATACTTTAACTGGGATGAAAGAAAATTTGAAATAAAGTTCCTTAATTTGGGATAGCTATTCTGTGGATGCATATGTTTAACAGCATTATAAAATATCACTTCTAAGACACCATTATATTTGCAGACAGCATATACTTAGGTCACAGAGTTATGATTCGTATATATCAAGTCACTTAGCATGCTGGCAAGTGTTGCCAGCCTGAAATATAAAACAGAGAGGATAATAAAACTTTAACAAGCAGCAATAAAACTAATGAAATATAATCTCAAACATACTACTCTAATTCATCCAGAGAGGAAACACAATCACCCGATCCTGAGGATGAGGAAATGAAGCCAGGTCCATAAAAACACATATTCATCATAGTAACATGGGTCATTTTAGAGTTAGAACTAAAGAGAATTCAAGCTGGTTATAGCAGTGTAATTATCACGGCCAAATAGATGAGGATGACAGGATGAAGCAGCAGTTCACAAATGCTTACTTTGGCTCCATATTTAAAGCTATGGAAATGAAAATATTGATGTTATTTTTAATAGGGATAATCTTTCATGCTGAGGACAGAGAAATTTCATGACAGACTGAGCAGCACTTAATAAGTTAGTTATGACTTCCAAGATTAATATGTAAGTGGGTCACAAGTTTATTTACATATGGTTTGTATGTGCCTATAATAACCATGCAGTAAAGTCCAAAATAACTTCAGGTCGATGTTTATTACTGTGTCCCTTGAGGTTGTAATTTGACAATTGTGTGTTTCCCCTCCTTATTCCTTGTCTTTCTTGTCTGCTTTTGAGAACTTAAGAATTCCAAATTTAAGAGTAAGGTAGGAGAGAGGAGGAGAGAGAAAGGGAGACAAAAGGAAGAGTGAAAAAGAGAAGACCGAGGAGGGGAAGGAGGTAAGAGGGAAGGTGCAATTTGTTACATGAGTCCTTTCTCTGTACCTTTGATGTTCTGCACACAAAAGTGATTTAAGTCAGCCAGCTAAATAACAGAGAATGGACTTATCCAGAGATGAAATCAGATAGACAAGCTTTCCTTTTCGTTTAATAGACAACCTCTATGATTTTGCATATAGTATAGTTTACACTTCCAAATAAATCAGTAAAGAGAAATGGGTCAATAGTTGTTCATTCTCAGAAGCAACCACAAGACAACTAGGAGTTCTGTGCTTAGTTTCCCACTGTGGAAGATTTAGGAAAAAATTAGAGGCATTCATATCAATGATTGACTTCTATTATCCAAGGAGGCTGAGGAAACATAATGGCAAGTGGGGTCAAACAATGAATAAGACAGGATATGGGATAATATGAGTAGAAATAAAGAGCAAGATGGTATACAGAGATTATATAAAAGTTTGGAATTTCTGTTAATCAAAGGGCAACCTAAATGGACTAGCAGGAATTTTTTCCTAACAGAATGAACTCACAAACAGATTATCTGCCACAGGCTGAATTGACTGAAGCATTTTAAGCAACTCAAACTAATAAGGTGCTTGAAATACAGCAAGGGAAAAAAATGTGTCACATGGAAAACGTATGAATATAGGAATGAATTTATCTTTTTTAAACCTAGGTTTTATCAGAGTAGAAAATAGAATATAAGGTTTAACTCTAATATAAATAATCACATTCATTTTACTTGCTTTCTGTTGTCTCATATTTCTTTTTAAAATAAGTGTACTCCTACCAATTGGTTTTATTTCAGTTTGGTTGATAGGTGTGCTAATGTTGGCCTCAAACTTGTCCCCTTTTAAAAGACTCACTGTTTCTCACCTGTCTTGAAATTTTAATATCTAGGTAATATATTTTCCATCTTTAAAATTATAATTATTTATTTTATTACTTACCTCTGAGGGGTGTCCTGAGAATAATACAAGAGGAAAAGAAAAAAAAAAAAAAACACTTTACAGTAATGAAATAATGAAATAAATGAGGTTTGGAAGAGTTATAGATTGACAAAAAGTTAACACTACTATTTTACTACTCAATATAAATGGATGATCATTCTTTTTACTAAAAATAGAACCAAAACAACAATGCCGTTAACATCTACCTGCTTTCACTGATTACTAATAATTCTATCAGTCTACGGTGGGAGAGGGGGAATTCTCAATATAAAGAGCATATACTGATAATATTTTTAATATTAAAAATGTTCTGTGAAATAGGAAAACCGAGTTAGGTCACGTTCATGTTTTAATGGAAAATTTGAGTTGTCAGGTTATACAGTTTGAAAACAACCTTTTTTTTAAAAAAACTTGCTTTCATTGTAAGGCATTCGTTTAGCGCCATCGTGTGGTAAACCAAGCACATACCAGTTTATTTAAAGTACTGTGAAAGTCCCAAAAGAGAAAGAATGTGCTATTTGTTTGGGTCCATGCTGATAAACTTCATCTTCCCAAAAAGAGCCTAGAAAGAGTAAACTGTAATAAATTCATACCATAAATCTAAGCCCAAGAACTTATTTACCAGCGGGCTTTGTTAGTGTGTGCTTGAATTCAGAACGAAATTGACATTAGCTGAGAAGACCACAGGGAACTAATAATATTTCCCATTTCAGAACTGTTCAATATTCTGGGTATCATATGTTAAGACAACAGACGTGAAGCTGACCAAAGCGCCTTCTTTAATGTTACCCCATAGCCAGATCTTCTTCTAAAACACCTATCAACTGTTCAAAATTGTATTCTTTATGTAATTATTTCCAAAATCACAAGTTACAGTTAAAATGGTAATTTATAACCATAGTTCCTTTTTTATCTCACTAAAAAAAAATCTGGGAACAGGAATAGACCAGTTTGCCCCATATTATTTGCACATATGGGGCAAATCAGAGCAATTTAAATTGGAAATATTAAACACACAGCATGATATTGTACTTTTCTCACATCATTTGCATTTATTTTCAAAAGTACAAAATCAAACATTAGTTCCAACTCTCTTCTAGTTAATTTTCAATATCATCTCTAATACTGAGGGATGGGTATAATCATTCAAATCATGATCACAATGAGATTATTTTAACAAATTTATATTTTACAAGTTAAAATTTTTCTTCCAAGGTCAGAACATGGAAATCAAAAACACAAGTTGGTAAGGGACTGATTCTAGATTGAAATACAAAAGTTCTTTTAAAGCCTTTAAAATTCTTTTTCAGAAAAAACACATTACAAAAATTTAAATATAGCAAAGACCACAGAGAAATGCAATTCTGTTAATGACTCTTTCACTTTAGAAAGTATTAAATGAGCTGGTGAAATTTTTGCCTTTAATTGATTGCATAAAGAGAGAGAAATGAGGTCATTTCATTTAAACTCTGTTGTCTTTATATATTGTTTTAAGAAACGCCAAGTACTATCAAACATATTATTTCAGATTATAAAATTTAAATATGCCAATCAGTTTCGTAAGACAAAATCCTAGTTTACTTTCTTCTTTTCCCTTCTCTGTAAAACACCAACCAGAAGAGGTGAGGTAGATTAAGAGATACAAACTTCCAGGTGCAAAATAAATGTCATGGGTATGAAATGTACAGTGTGGGGAATATGATCAATAACTATGTAATATCTGTGTGGTGACATATTTTTAAAAAGCACCTATCACAAGTTTCTTATTAGATTGAAAACATAAAATTATCAACAGATATAAAATCAGAAAGAGCATAGCTATGAATTGAAATTTTTGGTCTTAAGCTGTCACTAATTCTATAATTTCCTTCCATTTAACATAGTGTCATTCTACAACACATTAATAAGTTTATAATAGTTCATATCAAATAAGTTTGTGGGGCTTCCCTGGTGGCTCAGTGGTTGAGAGTCCGCCTGCCGATGCAGGGGACACGGGTTCGTGCCCCGGTCTGGGAAGATCCCACATGCCGCGGAGCGGCTGGGCCCGTGAGCCATGGCCGCTGAGCCTGCGCGTCCGGAGCCTGTGCTCCGCAGCGGGAGAGGCCACAACGGTGAGAGGCCCAAGTACCGCAAAAAAAAAAAAAAAAAAAAAAAAAAAAAATAAGTTTGTTCTGGTGAAATTTAGTAGAAAAAAAAAAGGATATCTGTATATGAGAGAAAAGAAAAAAATGACCTAGTAAGTAAATATCCTAATGAAGAAAGAGAAAAAAATAAAATGTGTTGAGTAGAGATAGAAATTATCTAACCCAAAGATAAGATCAGCACTATTATTTTGGTTATGAGTGTCTATTATGGAAAACAAAACAAACCCAATAAATAGACATGATAAAACAAATAGATTGCCTAGAGAAATACTGAACACTCTTAAAGGACTTAATAATTAAGGAATGTGGAACCACATTAGGACCAGTCCACACATTTCTTAACTGCTTGACAAAAAAATTTAATTCAGCCACGATGTGTTTTGATACAATAGATGTATCACGGGCAGCTGCCAATGGTAGGGCTACAAATGGAAAGTCTCCTGCATCTTCAACCTTCGTGAAAGGGATGAATTGTTTCCAGTAGATTTGGCTATGGTGTAATATCAAGGAAGGAGTATCGGTCAGCTTTATAGATAAATGTCTGTTGTCTTAAGGACAAGGAAGAATGGAGGCAATCTTTAGTCAACATTCTTTTGACTACAAGTAACTGAAACTCATTTGAGATGGCTGAAGCAAAGAAGGGCATCTGTTGTATGGATATAAGTGTACAGTGCTAGTCAAAGAGTGATCCAAAGAACACGATGGGATTAGTTATAGAATATGAGATTAAGCACTTAGAAAGCTATGTAACATTTGATAGAGTAATTTTTTTGTCTACTGATTCTGTAATAAAATCTGTATTAGTTTTTTGTGGCCACAGTGACAAATTACCATAAACTTGGTGGCTTAAAACAACAGAGATTTATTCTCTTATGTTTCTGGAGACTACTCCAGCCATCCTCTTTAAAAGGAGGGCCTTGAGCTAGTGAAGCATCTTTGCCAGCATAAGCAGAGAGCAGGAAGTGCTTGAGAGTTTACAACCACCACTGCCTCCCAAGGTGGCTGCAAGCCAACGAATGATTGGTAAGGGAATATGAAAGCCCAGCAACTTTGCCTTGAGTCAGGACAAACAGTGCATTGTAACTTACATTCTAAAATCCCCTGCTGGATCAAGCTGTCACCACCCTTGCTTGAAATAGCACCTTTGCTGCTTACCTTCCCTCACTCCCTTACCAGTTTATCTGGGAGCACTTCCTTAATAAATTACTTGCATATGAATTCCTTGTTTAAGGTCTCCTTATACTGAAGAAACTGACCTATCACAAAGTGTATTTCACAACTTATTTAATGTCCCCTTAGATTGGAGAACCCAACCTAAGACAAAAGCTATCTTATACATAGAGCAAGACAAGCATCTTTAACGAGGACTGAAGAACCAGAATCAGATCATCCAGCTCTCTCTCTCTGGGCCTCCGAAGTCTTGTGAACTATTCCCTCTGCTTCTTACTGCATGTCTATTTCATTTTTGTTTCTGCACACATCCATCTCTGCTTTACTGTATCTGACCATAACTTTCCATCTAACTTTTGGGTCTCGATTTGTAATTTCTTTTCACTTAATAAAGTAACTTTCCACAATTTATTCATAAATTTTCCAATATTTTATATAGAAGTTTATTTCAATGAATTTTAATAGAAAAGAAGTATCACTCCACAGCTCTAAAGATTACAAAACTCTGAAGATGATTCACCACTGTTAGAAGATTCCTCTTTTAAGAGAAGAGATGCATGGTACGGACAAAACCCACCAAAGCTCAGGCTACAGCAGTTATCTGGAGGAAAACATGATGAGCCTCATTCTTGGGTCTTGAAGAAGAAACTGAGAGAAACCTTGAGAGGGAGACATATCCTGAACCAACAATGTACTTGTCTTTGAATACAGAAAAGACTTAAATGTGACATAGAAAAAGTTATTAACAATTAAACGATTTACTGAAGAATAAAACCTTGATTTGGCCATTGGTAGTTTTATTGGTTAGAATAGTTTAAGATAACTTTTTTAACTAATTATGATTAAAAACAATATTACTGTTATTATTTTAAAAAGATAGCTAACATTTACTCAATTCCTGTTATATACCAAGCATTGTATTTAAATCTCTACGTGTAAAAGCTCATTTACTTGTCACGATGATATTTTGATATGTATATTATCCCCTTTTCAAAGATTTCAAAACTGAAGCTCAAAAGGTAGTAACTCACTCACAGTCATATAGCTAGTAACATGGAAGGCGAACCTAGACCTTTGTTACCAAAGTCCAAGTCATTTCCACCCTTCAAGTGTTATGGTGTTAATGGAAGGGATACATGAAGACTGTAAGGTATACCACATACGCACAGGTTCTATTGCATGCCCTATCCAGTTTCTCAGAACGTGCACACATGTCCTCTGCATTGGTGGGGAGCAAACCCTCATCTGGTTCCATGGGAGAACTTTCAAACAAGCTTAAGTGTTCCTAACTCCAGAATGAATTTAATGTAATTAGACAATGCAGAAGAATACACAAAATGATCCCTCATTTGTGATTATTTAATTTTTAAAAATTGACTGGTTATAACTGAAGCCACTGAATAATGTTAAAGAAGGGAAATAGGTCTTGATTGTCTTTGGTGAAAATGGGAAATTAAATATGGCTTTGTCCCACTGAAGCTTTATATCAGAGATTAATGCTTAAGAAAAGACAGTACAGTGGAAAACTACCACCTTATGGAAAGCCAGAAAAATAACAATATACACTTTAAACTATTAAGATTAACTAAGATATAGAAATTAATGAAAACATATAAAACTGCATTATAATCTGCATCATAGTTATTTTATTATTTGTACTTCAGTGGGTTAATTTGAACCACATTTACAGATCCCTAAACACCATGCATCTGTCATTGACTACACATTCATGATTGTGTTAAATAATTAAAGCCTAATTCAGTACAGTATGCCCGAAATAAATGTTTGACTCTGACTCAGGCACTGAGTTTGATTCTGAGGATACCCATGTGAGGAATCCATGGGTCTTGTTCTCAAGGAGGGAGCTTACAATCTTGCTACAAAATAAATAAGTTCTTGTTCATTCAATGTACATATTGAATGAGAGGGAGATGGAAGGAGAGAAACATTCTCTTAGGAACTGGGGATCAAAGGTGAGGGAAAAGAAGATACCGTTTCTGCTTTAACATTGTACACTAGTAAGGTAGATGGATATTAATAAATAATCATTACAAATAGGTAAGGCTATGAAGTATATAATAGGAGAAACTGATCTATGATGATTAAGCTGAGATTTGATGACAGAGTCAGGGCAAGCTAAATAAAGTGAAAGGAGGATTCTGGTGGATTTTTAGAGTAAAGGAATAACATGTGCTAAAGTCCTGTGAGTAACCATTTGAGAAGGCATTTGAGTGAGTGACTTGAGAGCAAAGAATGGGGGAATAGCAAGTATGAGACTAGTCTGGTAATGTAGGCCGGACTGTGCAGAAAGTAGAATCCTAACATGAAAATGTTGATCTTCATCTAGGAGCCATGGAAGCCACTGAAGAGATTTCAGTCAGAGAGTGGAGACTAGATCACTGAGTAGAACAAATAAAAAGAGCAAGCATGTGGATAATGAACAACCAGAGAGCAAATGATTACAGCAATACAAGAGCAAGGAGCTCATATCAACAAAGATATACAAAAGCATACAAATGTTTGGTCAGAATACAGACAGAATGATTCATCCTTTCTACAGTAAAACAGAAAGTCTTCACAGAAATAGCATTAAGTGTGGACTTGAACAGTGAATAGAAGTTTGGCAGGGGTGAGTGAGGGAATGATATTTTATGCAGAGAAAACAGCATGATCAAATCAGCGGAAGCTTAAAATGAAGCTTCTTGAGAGTAGAAACTCTTTTTGGTGCTTTTTTCCCCCTTTGGTCCTCAACAGTTATCATAATGCTTGTCATACACAAGTTGTTCAATCAATGAATGTGTTCAGAAAATAAACACATCCAGAGTAGCTGAACTGTGCACTGCGTAGAAGAAATTCAAGATAGAGAATGACAGTGGAAACACAGGTAAGAAGATGAGTTTGAATTTCTTCCTCTAAGTAGTAGTCAAAGACAGTATTAAGGCACAAAAATAACTTGATGGACCTTCATTTTCAAAATATAAACAATAAGAAAAAAACAGTGAATCGAATACAAGGAGATTAGAAAGTTGAGGCAAAAAGAAACCTAAGAGGTGAATGCATAACCCAAATATATAACCAATGTGAGCCTAGGGCAGGAGAACTACAGTGGTAATTGAGAAGAGGTAAAAAATCCCCCAAATATTTTAGTGGTAGAATTGATAAGACTTGGTAACTAAATGAATAAACTATGAGGGGAGCACGGGAGAAAGAAGTATGAGGTCACAGATGAATGAGGATTTTAGAGAAAGTGCCTAAGTAAATGATGATCGTTTTATTTAAGATATAAGAACACAACAGGAAAAAAAGACTTGCAGGAATTAATAAAAGTGCAATTTCGGGCTCTATTTAATTTTGCAATGCCAGATATGTGTTGGGGATATGCTAAAGATACAGAATAAAATCTCACCATAAGTTGGGGCCAGAGATAAATCTTTGGAAGCCATCTTTAAAGAGTTTGAACTCTCCAAATGGAATAAGCACAAAATGAGTAAACTCAGCAGTGCAGCAATTTACACTAAAGTCACAGGAGATAAAAGGGGTTTTCTCTTGGAGCATCCATTTTACTCTATGGTAAAGAATTTCAAGCATTTGCCATGAAAAAAAATAATTAAAAATCTCACGGTAGATACTTCTTGCTGAAAGAATTTAGTTTTCAAGAAGAGGTTGTGGAAATGATTCCTGAAACATCTAGAAGAAGAAAAAAAACATTAGGGAGAGAAGAATCTGAGGCAAATGAAAAAGTATCATATGTTGAGTTAACTGAGAAATTTTATGAATAGGAATGGCTAGTATCAATTTGTAGTTATTTTTTTAATGATACACTTAACTGACATCTGGTGCATTGAAGGGGTTCAAAACAAGCCTCCCCCAAATGTGCCCCAAAACTTTTGCATGAGGATTATTTCAAGCTAAAGGCATTGAGACCCTGCAGGTTCAAGAGAAACTTCTGCCCCTTCTTTAATTAAGTAGGAGAATTTAAATTGCTCTTTCCCAGATTAAGAGTTATGATCAGATATAAATTTTATCCAAGTGGCCCATATATATGGCAGGGCAAACATCTAATTATCCAACATCTGCTCTTCTACTTATCACCCTATGAATGACCCAGTTGTTCTTGAAAGCCCCAGACCCCTATCCTATTTCTTATCTCAGGGTGGCATATATAATTCACTTTACCTTTCTGTCTTTGAACCCCTCATATATGTGGGGTCTCTAACCCTCCCATGGATGTGACACTCCTGTACATATAAAATTAAATTTGATTTTTCCTGCTATCATTTCTTATGTCAATTTAATTCTTAGACCAGCCAGAAAAACTTAGAAGCATAGAGGAAAGGGTTTTATTTTCCTCCCCTGTAGCACCAAACCTTTAGTAACTCTGCGACACTTTCAAATTCATTGTACCAGCCATGTTCAGGAAAATTTGGAAAAAAGAGTTCCTCTTCTATATCATCTGGTTGATACTGTCCTCACAGATACAGATGGTCCTAGAAGGATAATGTAATAGTATATAAAATGAACTACACCAGAAGCAGCAGGAACTCAAAGTCAGAGGTGACTAAGGAAAGTTTGAACACCCTCCCTAAGACCCACACATACCACACCCCCAGGTCCCAGAGAGATGGAGAGGGACTCATAGGACATGGGATGAGGTTCAAGCAAAATAATATAATACTAATAATTCCCAAAGACAGACTACCTCATTTGACATCTTAGTTATAACTTTTATTAATTAAAAGATGGTGGATATAATATTGACTAGAATATAAAATCTACCTGAATTAAGATAAAACTCAGAACTTCAAAGTGGTTCTCTGCTTAGGGTGAAAAACTTCAGGTTATGCTTCCAAAACCCCACAAAGACACAAGTTCACTCTCCTATGCTGTCAGAGCTGATTTTCTAGTTTGCAAATCAACTAAAAGAGAAGACAGGAGATGCCATGAGAAGTTATGACATCAACCACGGAAGATGAGATCTGGAAAAATTCACATTGAAAGGATGACTTTACCAGAATTGCCAAAAAAAAAAAAAAAAAATTTTTTTTTTCAGAGAAGCTGGAAAAGAATCCTGAGAGAGAAATGACACAAAATCCAAAACCTAAGAGTGCTTCAGATCTGATAGGAGGCCCTGGTCAACAGGGTCAAATTTGGTTAAAAAATCTTTGAGAATTATAATTAAGACCTTCAGTTCGGCAAATGGGAGATCAATGGTGGTTTGCACAAGAGCAGTTTTAGTGGAATAGCTGAGTTGGGTGGTGGGTTATCTTGTAAACATAAGATTTTTTTTTTAAATGAGCAGGAGAATCTGGATTACTCTCTTGAGAAGTTTAGCAGTGATGAAGGGAAGGAGAAAAACAGGTAACAGCCAAGAGATAAGACTTGATTAAAGGTCTTTTTCAGAATGGAGAAATCATGAATAAGCTTGTAGACTAGGGAAAATAGGCAGAAGAAAATTACTGATTAAGAATGCCAGGAATTCAGTTTTTGGTGGCATAGCGTACCCACAAAGTGGAGGAAATAGGAAAGGAGCACATTGGACAGGATGAATCCTGGGCAGGAGAAACGCTGCTTTCCCTCTGCATTGGGAAGAAAGGGATGAGAGAGAGTGGAAAGCTAGGTAGGCTGAGAAGACTGTGGGGTCTCTGTCCTCTCAGGGAATTTAGACATTAGGTGAGGGCTGAAGGTGCAGTGTTGAGCTCAGGCATGAAGAGATAATAAAAGGCTGTTAAATTTGTGGCAAAGGGGGTAAACTGGAGAGAAGTGAAAGAATTAGTGAGTACGTTGTGAAGGCACTAACTGGCACTGAATGACTGTAAAGTAGCTAATTGTATGTTATGTGAATTTTACTTCAATTAAAAAAAAAGTAGTGAGCAACGGTGAAAGTCTGAAAAGCAGGGAGTCAAGGTTATATGAGACAGTAAGAAGAGAAGTAGGATGCTCAAAGAACATGAGGTGTTCTGCTAAATGTGTTACAGCTCTGTTTTGACTTTACTGACTTGACAAAAAATTGACTGAAATATGAGTTTATCTTCAAAGGTAGAAAGAGAGAAAAAGCAGTATCATAGGCAAAAATAGAAAATATACAAAAGGAAAAAATGTAGTTGGATATTGGGCATTTAAGTCAGGAGGGGAAAAAACAAGTCTGTTAAATGTAAATAATTGGAGGGTTGTGTGTGTGTGTGTGTGTGTGTGTGTGACTGAGTAGAATTCATTTGAATTATTCCCAAGGATGTCAAAGTAATGATGAAACACTCCTTTTGTAAAAGTATTTGAAAAATAATGACATGTGCAGGTTGATATAAAAGTTGAGGATTTCCTCTGAGACAGTTCTGGCAAGATTTGTGGATGTGGGCTGTTCAACTGTAATATGAGTCATGTGTTTTGCCTGGGACATGAAATTCCAAGAATGAGGAGGAAAATAGGGTGCATCTTTGCATGTCAATATCTTCCGTAAATTGGTAATATCTCTTTAGAGTGCAATGCCTTTTACCCTAAATCATTTTGTTTGCATTTGAGTAAGGATGGCTCATTCTTGCTTCTTTAGGGACAGAACACAAACACAGAAGTCTTCAATGTTTCCCTCCATCTCCTGCAAATGTTCTGCTATAAACACTCAGCTCCAAAAAACTTCTTTGTCAAGATATTCTCTCTTCTAGACAAGATGATGGTGAAGCATGATATAGCTAATCTCAGCATGCTACAAAAGTACTTACTAAAGCTCACACACCTCATTCTTTTTACCTTATTCCTTGTTCTCCCTTTAACCTTCATTGATGCAATGATTTTAATGAGCCTAGCTTTTTCAAGTATCCATGAAGTCATTGGAATTTTAGGAGGTAGGGAGGTTGTCTAGAAGCAGCTGTGGATTCAAAAAGATTAGTGTTTTCCCTGTACATAAATGTTTGCAGCCTAGTTGGAAAGAAAGCAAAGCAAGTGCATATAAACAATAGAATTTATTTATTCAAAAAAATGTTTTGGGGCTTCCCTGGTGGTGCAGTGGTTGAGAGTCCGCCTGCCGATGCAGGGGACACGGGTTGGTGCCCCAGTCCGGGAAGATCCCACATGCCGCGGAGCGGCTGGGCCCGTGAGCCATGGCCGCTGAGCCTGCGCGTCCGGAGCCTGTGCTCCGCAACGGGAGAGGCCACAACCGTGAGAGACCCGCGTCCCGCAAAAAAAAAAAAAAAAAAAAAATGTTTTTCTTACCAAATGCCGGGTACTAGGGTACAGGTAATATCCCTCCTTTCATAAAAATTATACTCTATGGGAGGACATTGTAAATAAATAGTATACACGGAAGTATATACAAATGTGGTTAAGTGCTACAAGGGAGAATGGATGGATTGATTTGGGAAAGTCTGAATAAAGATGGGGAGGACTCTCATAGCGGAATGAAAAACATAATAAGCAAAAGCAAAAGAAAGACAAATGATTAAATGGTACCTGTGAAGGACCACAAAATAAATGACCTGATGAGGTAGAGATGATGGCTGGGGACAGTAGGAGGGGAAAAGGTTATGAAGGATCTTGGGAACCCTCCAGAGAACTTAAACATAAAGCAATGACTGGCCAGGGAAGTAGTCTGTTTCAAAATGAGATTAACAATAGGACTAGCCCTTTTTGTCTATAATAAGGATTTACTCTTTGTCCTCTGACAGGAGAATTTTGCAGGTAAGGAAGAAGGTAGAAGTCAGGAAAAGGAACTGAGGACGTGTAGCAATTTGTCACATCTGTCCCTCATTACCATGGGTTTTATTTATGCACTAAACTGAAAGCATGAGTGGAGAGAAAGTGGATGCAAAGTGCTACTTTAAAATCCAAGTTGTTAAGAACAAAAAAGGAAAGCATTTAATCATATTATTAAATTTGGCCAACTCATAATAAGTATTCTGTGCTTCTTTTCTCAGCCCTAAGATACAATTTATATGTGGTACATTTTATCATGAAATTAGTAGAGTTAAATATTTCTTAAATTTGAAGTATTACTGAGTAGTCTCATGAATGCAGACTAATAGAAAGTCACCAGAATAATTTTGAAATACACATTCTTTTCCTGACTTAACCTCAACATGGCCAAGAGACCACTTTTCTAAATCTAATAGCCTGATGTTTTCCAGTTTCCAGTCAAACATGTAGGTAATAATAAAGCAGATTTAAAAACTACTATCAAAAACACAGTTTTATTAATTAAACTGATTTTTTTCCTTATTTGAGTTATTTAGCATCTCCCATTCTACCCACCCAAAGAGGCCTTATATTTGTTTTTAATAAAAGTGATTTTAAAAATTAAAAAGCGGAAGAACAAAGCATTGAATAATAACTGCCTATATAATGGACTAGGTCATGGAAAATAATTTTTATTTGAATAAATCTATGGTCTACAAGTGAGGGCTAGCTTGAATATGAAATTCTAGAGTCTTCTTTCTACTTTCTAAACCACACAATCAGCTATCTGAAAATTATATAGAAGAACCACAATATATCAATGTTCTAAAGTAATTCCTGCAGGAAGCAATATTAGAGGAACTGCATCTAATTGAATTATGCTAGTTAATTATTTCCTAGGTTCCTTACCTTCCCCCTCATATAATTTACAAGAGAGTCAGAATCTATTTCTTTTATTAAATGAACATTAACATGAGTGCTTAGTAGATTAGCATTTCTATTCTTGCACCATAATGAATCTGAATGTATGTTCTAATGGTATTGGTGAAAATTGTGATGGTGTAGACACATAGCATTAAATACATCTTTCAAGCTTTTCAAATTTTACCCTTTTTCTAAATCTGGCACTGTCAAACAAAGGGACAGATTTCGATCAAGTGGAAGGTACAGTCTCTTCTTCAGCACAAAAATGGAACCAGGTAAAACAAAACAGCCTGTTACCATTTTCAAGAAAGGCCTGAGACAAAATTGGAATGTATCAGTGAATAAAGTTGGATCTGTAGAAATCACTCCTTTCAAACCTATTTGTGGACTTTCACATGGCAAGTTTCTGGTCCTGTAAGATTCAACCATTGCGATGCCACAATTTTAATAAATTCCATGAATTCAGCCAAACTTCCTCTAATAATAATAAAAATAACAATAACAAATGCTTGTATATCACTTATTATGGGCAATTTAATCTTCACATCAACCCAATAAGCTAGACACAATTATTATCACATTGTACAGATGAGGAAACAGACACAGAGACAATAAGTAACTTACCCAAGTTCACACAGCTAGTTAGTGATGGAACTGGCATTTAAACCAAATAGTATGACTCCAGAATTCATGCTCATAATACTAACATGATATTCCTCTCAGTCTCTCCATTCTTTCAAATTTTAACACCAATTTAATGCGGATTTTAGAAATATAATAAATGTAATGGGATGAATGGTGCTCCACCCACCCCACCCCCAAGAAAAAGGTACGGCCATGTCTTAATCCCCCAAACCTATGAATGTTACTTTACTTGGAAAAAAGGTCTTTGCAGATGTAATTAAATTAAAGATATTGAGATGAGATTACCCTGGCTTACCCTGATGGGCCCTAAATCCATCCTTGAAAGAGACAGATGCACAGAGGAAAAGATATACACAGAGGAGAAAGCAGTGTAAAGATGGAGACAGATTGGAGTGATATGGTCACAAGCCAAGAAAGCCAAGGAATGCTGACAGCCACCAGAAGTTGGAAGAGGTAAGGAGTGGATTCTCTTCTAGAGCCCCCAGAGAAAGCACAGCTCTGCCAGATTTCGTACTTCTGGCCTCTACAACTGAGAGAATAAATTTCTGCTGTTTCAGGCCACCAACTTTGTGGTAATTGGTTACAGCAGCCTCCAGAAATGAATACAATAAATAATGAGTTGGCTTTGGATGACTACACTGGAAACACATTTTGAGAAATTGTTGAGGGTGATGTTCTGGAGCCAGCTCGGACAGGCCGGCAAGAGTCGATTTTTGAGTATTGAAGAATATTGCCAACTGGTTGTTAAACTGCTGCCAATCAGGGGTCCCCTCACCCCCCAAAGTCGCTTTCCCATTTCACCACTACCTCTACTTTAAGGACTCTTGGGAGCTAAGGTGGTTCACTCTTAGCCTAGGTCTCCAGTCTCTTCAGTTCTCACTCACTGCAGCTAGTAGCCTCTAGACTCTAACAATAGGAAATGTCTTCCTTTCATTAGGAAAGGCATCTTATGTCCTATAGCTAGTTTTAATTATTATTGGTAGTATAGGGATAGGAAGAGGTGTGGATAAAGCAAGATAGGAGTATGAAGAGCTGCTAAACATGAGGATTTTTATTATAATAGATTTATTATAAAAGCTAGTTAAGGGACTTCCCTGGTGGCGCAGTGGTTAAGAATCTGCCTGCCAATGCAGGGGACACCGGTTCGAGCCCTGGTCCGGGAAGATCCCACATGCCGCAGAGCAACTAAGCCCGTGCGCCGCAACTACTGAGCCTGCACTCTAGAGCCTGCAAGCCACAACTACTGAAGCCCGCACTCCTAGAGCCCGTGCTCCAAACAAGAGAAGCCACTGCAATGAGAAGCCCACGCACCGCAATGAAGAATAGCCCCCACTCACTGCAACTAGGGAAGCCTGTGCGCAGCAACAAAGACCCAACGCAGCCAAAAACTTTAAAAAGTTAAGCAGGGCATATTCAACACCCCACCACCATCATTTCTCTCTACCCATCTCATACACATACTTCTACTCTAACATTAATTTTATATTTTTATAGAATAATTACTGAGATCAGATATTCTCAAGCCAAAAGACATTTTAACTAAAAACTTGGGGGTATGGTGACTGCCTAAAACCTAAAAACATGACTCTACTGCCTGAATGGCTGTTGATTTACCCTATGCCTTTTCTTTCTAAATCAAAACTTTTACCTAATGCCCGGCTACAGAAAACCTTCTGTTATGAATTGCACTGTACTCTCCCAAAATTCATATGTTGAAGTCCTAACCCATGTTATCTCATAATGTGTCCTTATTTGGAGACAGGATCTTTACAGAAGTAATCAAGTTAAATGGGGTTGTTAGAGTGGGGCTTAATCCAGTGTGACTGTTGTCCTTGGAAGGAGGGGAAATTTGGAGACAGACATGTAAGAAGGGAGAAGATGTGAAGATACAGGGAGGAGATGGTCATCTACAAGCCAGGGAGAGAAGCCTAGAACAGATTCTCTCCTCATAGCCCTTAGCAGGAACCAAACCTTGCCAACACTGCCATCTGGCTTTTTACCATCCACACCGGGCTGCTGAAAGCACTAGGGGCAGGGTGTACAATACCCACTCGGTGCAGTTCCTGGATAGTTTCTTCTATTCCTTATGTTCCCAGTTGGCATTTTCCTTCAGCACTGGTTTGATTGCTCTAACCCACCAATAGAGGTTTGCAGGGTTAGATCTTGTAGGATACCAATGTCCAATACTTTCTCTGGTTTGGGGCATTCTCATGGGGGAGAATGCCCAATTTTCATTAGTAAAGGGATCTTCCTGACTAACCCTTTGCCCTTGGTAACCATCAATGGCACAGGAAGGCCTAGAAAACTTCTGAGGGAGACTGTGTATTAGAGTACATTCAGCTTCAGTGGCCCTCACCTGGAGGTGAGGTGCTGGCCTGCATACTATACTCAAGCTATGGGAGGCACCCACCTCTAATAGGACTGTATCCCTGAGGCTGGAGCAAGCAGAGCATCAGGGATGGTAGAGGCAGGTGGGGAAGGTCTGAACTTTCCACAGGCTGACCAGCAAAGTGTTGGGTTACCAATCTATCTGTTTAGCTGTGGTCCTGACAGCAATGAAGTCAAACCACATTTGCTTCTGGGTCACTTTTACCAGACCCTTTACAGCCGATTAGGATAGCCTTTTGGCTTTCCGAGCTCCCTCTGTCTCTGGTCTTTCCCCTAGCCCGTACCCATTCTTGGAATTTGTATTTCCCCAGATTCCACTCCTTAGGGTCCTAATCAGGCCTTGTCACAAGCGCTGGGACCTTAATCCGTGGCAGTTTGCACCCTCCTATCTTTGCAAAACACACACTAAGGTTTCCAACTTCTTATCCTGCTCTCCCACCTTGTCTTCCCAACATCATAAATGTCTTGTCCCACACCTGAACTCAGTGTGGATATCAGAGTCCCATACAGCATCAGTATACATCAGCGTACTGCGGGTGGACTGGAGTAGCTTGGCTTTCATTTCTGCAGTGAATGTGGCCTTATCAAGGCCTTCAAAGACAGGGATGTAGGTGGCCTGTCTCATTCCCAACACCCTAAGAATTCATTGTACCTCCTCTGTATATTTCCAGGGCTCCACATGACCAGGGATTCCCCCTCATTGAGCCAAGCCTCTCTGCAGGATAGAATAATCCAATCTATAAGGGAGTGAGTCCCTTGAACACCTTTCCCACCCAGCACCGTGCAGGTGCTGTTGGAGGGCAGGTGATGTTGCTCATTTTCTCTGCTTCCTGCTGGTCAAAGAAATGCCATCGCCCCCCATATCCTATAACCACACTAACCATGCCTGGATACTTTCCCTGGCCTTTTGCTGGAACTTGGCAACTATATCAATAAGCTCAGAGGGAAAATATTTTCTCATCATGAATGTTTCTTGAATTGGGGGCTGTCCTGCTGCCTGGGATCATTGTTGCCGTGCTTTTGCTTTCCTTTGTATTAGGGGTCAGATGGGCATAGGATATTTCTTCCATTTCACTATTACCACAACATCTTCCTCTTCACTCTCCTCACTTTCCCAGGGATTCCATCCCTTAGGGTCCTAATCAGGCTTTGTCACAAGGTCTGGGACCTTAATCTATGGCAGTTTGCACTCTCCTAGCTTTGCAAAACACACACTAAGGTTTCCAACTGCTTATCCTGCTCTCTCACCTTGTCTGCCAGCCCCTAAACTAGCAGAGCAGTGGACACCTGCACATCCCCTTCTCTAACCTTAGCTCTTCTTCCAACTTTCTAACCTGAGCTTCAGCCTCTAGTTGGGCATCGGGATTCAGCGACCTACCCACAGCAGAGGACAGCTCACTGGACAGCCATGTATTTCTTTTCTCTGCTGCAGTGCACTCTACACAGTTCCTCAAACAAGTGCACTAGACCAGCTGGTGTTTTCAAGGGCACTCGTGTACTCACATAGCAGTCCACAAGCATCTAACATACAGAACACCCCCACTACCCCACATGGAGGTCAATGGCCAATCCAGAATTTCCCCCAACAATGCCTCTCTCCCAGTATTCATTTCTTGGGTCTCCTGCCTAGCTTGCCAATTGCTAGTTAGAAACCTCAATAAGGAGGTTTCTAACTAGCAATAACTGGAGGGAGTTGTCCAGGTGAAATCTGAAACTGGCCCCGTTTGTGGAGGGCAGGGAGACACCAAAGAAATTGGCAGGCCACTCCAGATTGGTAGGTGGGAGGTCTAATAAGCAGAGGTGGGAGGTTTAATAAGCAAGGGAACTTACTTATTTATAGTTTACTTACTTATAGTTTCAGGCAGCTGCAAGACAAGTGATTTCTGCACCCACCTGCCAAAACCTTAAGAGTGTCTGAAGATGCCTCAACTGGGTTCAGTCATGTGTACCATCCAGATGGTCTCAACAACACATTGATCTCTCAAGGCTACATTCTTGCAAATGGCTCCCACTGTGGGAACAGTGGACAGTGTATATTCTAAGCACAGGGGAGGGCATGAGGAGCCTCCAATTGCCCAGGTCCAGCTCTCGGATCAAATGGGGGTCACGTCCTCTTGATTCCTCCTCCAACACTATGTCACCATATATTGTATTTACAATAAAAACATCTGTAGGAAGTACAGAGGTTTGTTTATTTTCCCTCAATTTTAGAGCATTCATGTTTAGTGGAGATTATCTAAAGTAATTTTGTTTCCGATTGCAGCTTCGTCAATGGCAGATTTGAGATATTTGTTCATATCTACATGCCAAAATCTTTAAAATCTGATTGCTGAGTTCCCAGTAAGTTTTTAAAAGTCACAATTTTGACAGTAACATAGTCCAGTTCATCTAGAAATCCATGTACATATACCTATGCAATATTACAGACAGAACTTGTTTATATTCCAAACTTCTGATACAATAAAATAAAACAATAAAATCAGGAAGTGTGATAATTTGCAAAAGAACTATAAGTTTTACCAAGACTCTCTAAACTTGTATAAAGATAAATTCAAGAGAAAATTTGATATTTCAATCCAAAAAGTGTTGTTTTTAGAACATTTTTAAGAGCCATAACAAGCACAGCATGAAACTCGTAGAAGAGTTTGCCTCAGCAGATCCACTGCCAAAGCAGTATTTTCTTAACAATGGAAGACGATGATTTAGAAAAAAGAGTTATCTGCCAGATTATATTTTACGCCAAAAATTTGGTTTGTTTTAGAACCATACACATTTTCAGACTTTTACTTTCTGTATGAAAAGTATACTTAATGTGAGTTTTTTTAATACAACCATTATTTTTCATAAGGTATAAAAGGTATATTACATACTAGAATAAGTTACTTTTCCTATGGTAGAAGGGGGAATTTTGGGTATGTTTTTCATAAAATCTTTTTATCAAAAACATGGCAAAATAAGACACTTTAAAAGTGGGTTTTAGAAATATAGCTTCTACTGAATGACTTAAATAAGAACACTCCTGAAAAACAACAGGAAATTTTATTTCATAGTGGGTATCTACAAGGGGTTGCCAGGACCTCTTCTTTGAGGTTGCCTGGACTCTCATCCCCATCCCACCCACCTTGCTTCATGGGAGATGCAGATTTCTGTGATGCATCTTAGAATCACCCGTAGGGTCTTAAAACTCTCTATTGCCCAGACTGCACACAAAACCAGTTAAAAGAGAATCCTGGGCTGGAGCCTGGAGGCTGAAGGCTGGAGTCTAGAGGCTGGGGGTAGGGGTGGAGGAGAGGAGGTGAGTGGTCAGTGTGTTTAAAGGTCCACAGGTGATTTCACTACGCAGCCAAATTTGAGAACCACTAGTTTAATGTAAGCTCACTTTGCCTTCACACCATTGTTGATTGGTTTGGTATTGAGCACCTAACCCAGGCTGAGCCAATCAGATCTTTCCCTTGGAATTCTGAAACTGTGACTGAAAGGTAATAATGATTATTACTCTGCCACGTCTGAGCTGTATGTGACTTGAACATGTAAATTCAGAAGCAGTTGGCAACCATGTTCCATAATGTAACTGAAGAACTGAAGACACCAGTAGGTATTGTTAGAGCAAAATGTAGCTGCTCAGAGAGAAACAGCGAAGAGAAACAACACTGAGGAAATTTCCTTAGTTCACTATAGCAATCCAATCTCCAGGAACAGTCTTTCATCCCTTGAATTCCATAAGTTAACCAAATACCTTTCAAAAAATTCTCTTTTTGCTTAAGCTAATTCCAGTTGAGTCTGTTATTTGCAACCAATGGGGTCCTAACTCGTTTATGTCAGTAGCAGTGGAGCATTTAGTGTTAAGTATAGAGAGTCTGATTTTTGTTTAATATAAAGAGCTTTCTAACAGTCAGAGCTGACTGTGGCAGACACAGAAGTGTGCTGTTTAGACCACGTTCAAGAGAACCTGCTACAGGGAACAGAGTTGACTGACAGCCCCATTCCTGGCAGAATGTCAGAAGATCATCACCCCTATCTACTTCTACAGAGGATTACTGATGACAGATTTTGGGGACACTTTGGGGTGTACACTCTCTAGCAGCTACCTGGCCAAGAGCTCCAACTCCAGGGCACAGAACATCATCTCCACACCAAGTTATGGTTGCCATCCTCACCTTGGATGAACTAGCTGAGCAGCCTCTTCTTCCTGCCTCATTCTGTGTTTTTCTATCCCTTATTCTTTGTCTCTATGTCTCTCTTTTCTATAACTTTCCTTTCTCATTTCTTTAACTTGTTTCCCTTTTAATTTTTATCATTTTCCTCATTTCCTGCTTTGTTTTCTCAGACATACTCATCTTTTTATTTATCTCTATGTCTGCCTCTCTTTCTTGTTTTTGCTTCTGGCACTCCTTCCCTCTTTCATTCCCTTTGTAATTTGTTCTTTCTTTCTGTCTCTCCTTTCTGGATGCTTGGCTCATCTTCCTTTGCTCAACCTAATTTTTTTCTCTTTCTGTATTTAACCTGGTCTTTTCTTCTCTGTTTCTCTTTCCTCTCTCCGTTCGTTCTTCTCACCTTTTCTTCTTTCACCTTTTTCTTTCAAATTTCTATTGCTACTTCATTATCTCTGTCTCTCTTTAATCTCTTTGTAGATCTCAACTTGTCACTGCCTACTTTTATTTAAGTGTCTACAGAAAAGTAGATACTTCTTTTTGTATTTTTTTCTCTATCTCTACCTTACCTTCTTCACCCAGCATCTTTTTGTATTCTTTGCTTCCTCTCCTTCCTCTCCTTTATTCTTTATTTTGTATCTTACCAAATGTTTCACTGACTCTGTTTTTGTATCCTTACCTTCTCTCATTTTCTCTTTTCTTCATTGTCTTTTTCTCTCCTACTGGCTTTGTGCACATACACACATACATACCCCTATTCCTCTCTATCCTTTCCTCCTGTCCCTATTTCAAACTCATTTTTTTGCTTTCTGTTTGTGTGCACGTGCTTGCACGCGTGTGTGTGTGTGTACACATTCACACGCACACAGGTGACAAAAGAATGGGGAGAAGGGTGCATGAGGTTAGAGAGGTACTCGGAGCCTGGATCTGTGGCTTGTTACTCTGGCTAACCAGGGGAATCATCAGATTTAGTTGTCTGGGATGGGGCCAGTGAATCTAATAAGCATTTGGGTTGAGATCCACTGGTTTAAAGATGAAAGCCCTTGAAATCTAGGATTAAATATATGTACTTCAAGCAATGACTGATAAGGAAACAAAAGAGGTTTTGAGGATTATAGTGAAATAAGATCTCTGTGTGACAGATCATCTGAAAACATTGTGGAGAACAGGACGTGGAAGCAGAGAAACTAATGGAAATTCATATCTATCTTATTGGGCCTAATTCAAAATAGCACCTTATTAGATTTCCATTTGAAATTCATTTCTTCCTCCCCATAACCCCCTGCAAATGCTTGTTTGTTGAAGCTCTGGCCAAACCTGGGTCCATATCTGAATTACTTCTCCATCTGTCTGCTATCCCCTAGACTGTGAATATATTGACAACAGGAGTAGGGCACTTTCTCCATTGTTTTCCTAGGACAGTATCTAGCCCAGAGTTCTAATTATAGTAGTTCCTTGGTATCCAAGGAAGACTGGCTCTAGAAGCTCCCCAAGGATACCAAAATCCAAGGATGCTCAAGTCTCTTATATAAAATGGTTTCATATTTGCATATAACCTATGCACACCTTCCTGTATACTTTAAATAACCTCTAGAGTACTTGTAGTACCTAATACAATGTAAATACTATGTAAATAGTTGCCAAAGTGTGGCAAATTCAAGTTTTGCTTTTTGGAGCTTTCTGGAATTATTTTTTCCTGAATATTTTCCATCCTTGGCCGATTGAATCTGCCTATGCAGAACCTACAGATACAGAGGGCCCACTGCATGTAAGTTTTCAGAATCATTACCAGCATTTGCTTAATTGAATTAAATAATACACATTTGTCTCAAAACCATTAAGTTGATAATATTGTCAGCTAATACTCAATGAGACACCAGGTTGTATGTAGAGCTGGAGACAGAATTTGTTCACACCAACAATATAACATTTACTAAATGATCGGATAACTAGTAAGAATACAGGTGCACTATAAAGTTTTGAATTTGACTGTGGACTCTTGAGCCAGACATCCTGGGTTTGAATATTACCCTGACAACTTGCTACATATACAAAGAAGTCTAAGACTGTGCTATTTCTATACCCAGCTCTTAATTTCTGTGGCTACCTTGTACATGCCAAGTTGGCTCATGAAGATACTCATCTCTGAAGGCTCCAGCCTCAGTCCCAGTGTTCAATATGCTTTGTTTAATTACATTTTTATATTTATTACATTTATATTTATTATTTATATAAATATTATTATTTTATATTTATTATTTGTGAACTCCAGATAATAATGTTAGATCCTTCTTATGTCAGCTAGATATTGTCCCAATCTTCCTTCTCTTCAAACCAATTTAGAGAAACATCAGAGTTAAGCAAGTGGTTTTTCCATCTGGAGACTAGTTACAGAATGAGATTTCAGATTCCACCATTTGAAACTCGAACAAGAAAGAGAATGTCTCACTAGTAAACTGCAAATTTTATCATATTATTTCTCTCATAGAATTAGGGTTATTTTTGGAGAGGGCTTCTTGTGGGAAGTAGGTTAGCAAACAATGAGTCTGTAAGTCCACTGGATGCTGTTCTTATCCACAAGCCAATTGCTAAACCATGGCAGGTCCAGAGCACTGCAGAAGTGTTTGACTGTGGCTCAGGAAACACCTCACAGCCTCAGTGCTCTGCTACTTGTTTCAAACCTCTCTAAGCTCAGTTCCCCTCTATTTCTGACCCTCTTAGCTTCACATATCTTGGTTCAATCTGCTTTGGTAATCTGGCCTTGCATTGTTTATATTAATATGTACCAGAAAGCCTCATAGAGTGCCTCCCATGTAACTGCCCCTCACCTTCACACTTTGTAAACATGAACACAAGATAGCCATGGGCTGGGACTGGACCCAAGCACATCACTGGACGAACCTCTGACCAATGCCTCTTCTACAGGAGAAGATCCAATTTTCAAATAAAAGTTCTCTGTTAAATCTTGAAGCCTGGTATAGCAAGTAACTCATGTGCAAGATTACTGTCAATTCAGTCTCATTTGTAAAAAACAAACTACTCCTATATAGGAGCAATGATTAAGTTTTATTGCTTCAATTTCTGAGGATGACCTAAAAAGGACCAGCTTTGTAACTCCAAGGAACAGGAGTTTGAGGTCTACCATGGGCCTAATTGAGTATTATCACTTCCTATTCAGTTGAACTTAGCTCATCAGACATTTTACTACCTTTGACTCCACATGCACAGAGTAGGTGCTCGATGAATATTTGTTGCTGGACGAATTAGAAATTTATCACACTTGTCCCTAGAGGTTCCAGAGTCCCTGTCTTCTCCCAAGCTCATGTTATTAATAGCAATATCAAGACATCTGAAGTGAAATTATTTTAAATATCACAGTCTTCTTCTATACTGACCATAGAGATTAAAGGCCTAAGGGATTTCCAAAAGAAATAAAGGCAATTATTAAACAGACATACAAAAAAAGTCTTCTCTCCAGCAATAATACCAGTTCCAGAATGAAAAGAAAATTGGAAATACTCTGTAAGACTCACATATGGTGACTGAGACTGCAAGTACGATTTCCAACAGGAGAATGAGGTGAATAACTCTGTTCTCACAAATTAACCATTATTTTCACTAATACGTAACCCATCTCTGCAAATGGTAAGGTCTAGGGGAAGTCTGCAATGACCCTGTCACTTAGATTTTTTTCATGACACAAAGCTCAAATAGCACCAAATATCCTGTTTGGCCTTCATGAAACCACTGTTCTCTACTACTCTTTAAAAGTAGGAATCGGTATATCTTGGCAAAGATCAAGATCAAAGATCTAGACCTCTTCTCTTTCTAAGTCATATGTAAGTGCATCTCAAGATAGATATAGTTTATAAATGAGTCTCTGGAGCCTCTATGAAGATCACTCCATGTTGGAAAGTCTCTGTTTTTCATGGGAAATGTGAAATTGATCTCCATAGCTATCCTTGTATCTGGGCATAATTAAATGAGAATCAGAGAACTCCTCCCCAAAGAAAATTCATTTTTCCCTTTCTTCCTTTTTTAAATTTTTCATTTACTTTCAGTTTTACTACTTCCTTGCTTTTTTACACCACTGTAATTATCAATAGTTGCTTGCTGAAATTCATCAACCACAGTCCATGATGGTTATCAGGAGAGAAGCTACATCCAATAAGATTATCTAGGGCTTCCCTGGTGACGCAGTGGTTGAGAGTCCGTCTGCCGATGCAGGGGACACGGGTTCGTGCCCCGGTCCGGGAAGATCCCACAGGCCGCGGAGCAGCTGGGCCCGTGAGCCATGGCCGCTGAGCCTGCGCGTCCGGAGCCTGTGCTCCGCAGCGGGAGAGGCCACAACAGTGAGAGACCCGCGTACCGCAAAAAAAAAAAAAAAAAAAAAGATTATCTAGCACAATTTCTGGCACATGTCAAACACTCAATACATGTTACTTTTGCTTTTCTTCTCTTTCTGAGCATCAGTCTACAACTCAACCATAACTATTAATCAAATATTTGAACTTTGTCTTTCCTAAAAAACTACTGTTTTGCATGAAGAGTTGCATGTATATTTTTGTAATTTTATGTTCTGTTCAAAGACGCGATAGAAAAGAGATATTATTTATATAAGTTTTAAAAATATCAGCAATTAATTATGTTTTACATGATGTAAAATATCTATAGTGGAAAAAGGTTTATTTTCTAAAACTGTCAGTGAAGCATCTGCTACATACCTAATGTGAATGGAAGGTTTGAGAGGGATAAAACTTCCACCTGAAATGCATTACCAGCAAGTACCTAGCAATCTTACCTCCTTACTTTAAAGATATGATATTACAAAGACACAATATTAACTGTGTCCCTCTGTGGTTATCCTCTCATTAAAATCTGTTCTAGTTTTCATAGTTCCTTTTGTTCTTCAACAATCACATTCTAGGAACTAACTCTGGCAACTGAAGTTTGATTCAGGAAAAACTATGAACGTCCACATTACTCATTCTCTCATTCATTCTTTCCATCCTTAGGTTCTGCCTTTTCTAATCTATAGCTTGTGTGACCCACACAACCAAATTTAAGGAAAGTACCCATCCCAGGTTTCTACACGCATTCTAACACAATCTAGAATCTCATCCTCATAAAATCCAATTACTAAACAGTAAGATTCATGTGTTGCTCTCATGAAAATTTGTCCCACTTATTTTCTAATTCAGTAAAGCTACTGGTTCAAATGTGAAACCAGGTGAAAGAAAGATGAAGTCTTAACTGGTTCCCCTGAGGGACTGTTTTGGAATAAAGCTTTAAGGGCTTCCACTTGATTCATACTTAATAGGCCAATGTCTCTTCTGCCTTCATGAGGAAAAAACGAAAACAAAAAAGTATCTGCTCTGATCAATAGTGTCACCAGCAAAGCCCATTAACAATTTCTTGGTAATAAAATAAAGTCTAACCTTTTTCTTTTCCTTTGTGCTCAAGTCAAGTTTCACTTGTTCACAGGGGGCCGCATGCTGAGGCCTCACACCTGCCCTTCAGACCAGAGTTCCTCCTAAGAAACAACCGTGCCAACACCTTAGTTTGGGGACCCATGTGCAGAAGCGCTGAGCAGGACCCTCAGTTCAAGATGGCGGCGGCGGGCCATGTGCAGAGATGCCGCGCCAGGCACTGCGATCTGGAGCGTGAGCAGCACAGCTGTGCCAGCCCGGGGAGAATCCCACCCCCTCCTGCTGAGATCCTTGTAAAGCAGCCCCGCCCACGGCCTGTCGGGAGAGAGTGTGCTGCATGTGCTCTAGAGCGGGAGCTCCCACCTTTCCATTCTCTCATCAGAGAACAAAGCTTTCCTTTGCTTCTGAACCCAACTCAGTCTCCTTCTATTGGTTCAAGCTACACCAGGCAGAAGGTCCTTTATTGGGGACCGACTTGGGAGGGACTGGTAACAGTGGTATTTAGTCATGTGTACTTTTGTTTGGATTCCAACAAAGGTTTAACTTCCTTGCCTTCCCCCCCACACACAAAAAAAGATATTTAAACACTAGTGCATGATGATAAAATTAAATTTTACAAACGTAAAAATGAAGAAATGTCATTTGTAGCAAAAAATTCAAATTAAAAATTTTTATAGGTTTCATTATTTAATCTCTAGACAGAACAGAAGAATTTTTTTAATGCAATTTTTATCACAAGAGAATCTTGTTTTCTTGAAAAAGGACCTTTTTAAAATTCCAGGTTAAAGTACCACAAAATAATCAAGGTCTGCACATCACAGGTAAAACCCTTCAGCTATTATTGAAACATAAGTATAATTACACACTGGAAAAAGATATTATCAGCAGAGAAAAGATGCCTTAAGTATTCTTTGTCTTTTTCCAAACTGATGGACACGAGTGAGCTCTAATATCATTATGTTTAGAAATGGCTTCATCCAGATCCAACTGTACACCATTAATGTTCACTTCCATACAGCCATTATAAAAGGCATTCACTGGTGTGGCACTGAATGGAACATCTGTAAAAACAGAATATTAAAATATTAGCCCAGGATTAGCATCTTACTTGCTTATAGTTAGAGGAATGATTCAGACTGCCCATTTCCAACCAAAATCTAATCCTAAAGGAAAAGTTAATAATGTAATTCTGTTCAATAAATTCATATTAAGTGACTCCTGTGTATATAAGGTATTGTGCTTGGCACTGAATTCAGCATAGCATGAGTTCCTCTGATTGCGTAAACAGTTCCAGCCAAACCTTAGGTAAAGAAACATACTTTAAAAAGAGTAGAAAATAGCGTATTCTTCCTTGTGATGTTCTACTTTGTTATTTCCTCTTTAAATCTGAGCAATAGTTTAAGCATTATTAAGTCATTTTTTCAACTCAAAATTATAGTTACATGGAAATCTTTTTTAAATGCCACAATAAATATATCTCTTTTATTTTTGCTGGAATTCTATATTTTCCAACGAAATAGTGTCTTGCTGAGCATACGATAGCAGGTCGTGATAGGGAATTCACTTTTATGTAATGTTTGGTGTTCTGAAAAATAACAGTTTTAATAATACTTCAGTAAATAGGGCCTCTAGGCCTTTCTACACTTTACTCTCCTTATCAAACTTAATACTTAGGCGACACCCTTGGATTCCTAAGAACTGTGGTTCATCTTCAAAACATCCATCTCTCTATTTGCTTCCTCTTTTTTTGGCATCTCATCTCCATAAATTTTAATCCCAATGGATATTCTTCAGCCCTTATTCTTCCTCCTCAGTGTCTTATGCAAAAAAATATATACTTCAAATGTCCCACTTCTAACTTGCCAATGTAGTGAATAAGTCCATACTTTTCTATGGGCTCATAGCATTTTTTAAGAAAACCTTTCAAGTCTGGCTGACTATCATAGGTTATACCACTGTTATAAATATCCTCAGAATCATCTATTTCCCCTGATTTTCAATTCATAACATGCAATTTAACACATCTATTTTGCATAACAATCAATTTACCCATCCCATAGTTCACACTCTCAATGTCTCAATTTCCAGTTCTCCTCAATTTTTCCTCACTCTTTTTCTAAACACATCTTGCCTAAAGTCAGTTCTCAGTGCTGTTGCCAAAGTCCTGGAACCACTGAAATTCTGATATTTTCATTTCTTTTGAACTCTTTCATTGTTTGTTTGATTTCCTAAAATTGCATTCAACTAATTTGTGAATAAGGTAGTAGGTGGATTTCAATGCAGAATTCATTCATTTGAACTGTAATTTTACTTCCTAATAATTAATCACGTTAATGTAACTATGTATCTATATCTATCCATGGATCTATCAATCCATTGATTTATAACTTTTGCAGCCTATTTACTTCTTTTTTCTTTTTGTATATCTTGGCCGCGCCGCATGGCTGGCAGGATTTCAGTTCTCCGACCAGGGACTGAACCCGGGCCATGGCAACGAAAGCACCGAATCCTAACCACTGGACCGCCAAGGAATTTTCCTACAGCCTATTTACTTCTATTCCCCCAAAACCCAGATAAAATTTCCATATATGGGAAATGAACACACTGAGCAGTTAAAGTAACTTAATGAAGGTTACTAGAAGTCTAGACATCAAACTCAGAATTCTCCCCATGAGAATAGCATGCAAATGGTATTTGAAAATGCTTCTAAAAAACTTTCTGCCTCAATTTTTTTGTCATTTAAAGAAAAGTGTTGATGGCAATTTTATGTTTTCCAATATTAACTATTTTTCCTCCAGTTTTCCCCATCTTGGTAAATGGAATCTTCACCCATGCAACTGCTCATGCCAAATACCTAAGAGCTTCTTTCAATCATTAATTTCTATTAGCTCTGTTTCTCACATACATCTCCAATCTATTCACTGTATAGTATCTCCACTGCCATCACCCTAGTCCAGCAGCCTCCCCAGCTTCCTCATCTGCAAAATGGAGATAACAATAGTACCTACCTCACAGGACTACTTTAAATATCAAATGGGTTGATACAATTGAAGCACTCTGAACAACGCACAGACTGTTTATTATACACTAAATATGAACGATGGCTGTATCGTTGTCACTACTGTTATTATTACTGCTTCCCCAGCTGAACTACTTCAGTAGCCCCCAACTCATCTCATCCACTTTTGTCTCCCACCTGTCCATCTCCATCCATTATGCAGGGAAATTCTTTTAAACTTCATTATTGATAGACCACTTCCTTGTCTAAAACTTGTTAATGATTCTCAAGGCTCTAATAATAAGATGCATGACCATGAACCAGGTCTACAAACCTCCCACCCACCCACCCATTTCACAGCCTCCGCTTGCAGTACCATCCTCCTTGCCCAATGTGCTCTCACCATACTGGTCTTCTATGTATTCCTCAAGCATGTCAACCCCTTTCCATTTTGCCATGGACACTTTTACCTGCATACTAGTTCCAGTCTCCACCCTCATCACCTGGTTAACTTCATTTAATCCTTCAAATATCAGATTTGTATCTTACTGCCTTCTTCAGAGAGCTTGTTCCTGGCCCCCATAACCAGATCAAGCCTCATTTTCAGGCTCTAATAGTAACCCCTACTTTTCTTTCATAGAAGTTATGAAATCTTTTTTTTATATTTTCCTAATCACTTGTTTAATATGTACCTCTGCCGCTAGATTGTAAAGGTCTTAAGAGGAGAGATCATATCCATTTGTTTATTGCTGTGTCCCTACTGCCTGAGACATAGGTTCTTAATAATATTGGGTGACTGATGGTTGAATTGAAGAATAAATATTAAACTCAGAAGATAACTGTGAGGATAAAATGAAATAATAAATCATTTCTGGCTAGGATAGTCAAATGCAGCAAAGCTTGGTTAGTTTCAGTTTACCATTAAATAAATTAAATAAAAATGTACCAATAAAATGTTCATGCAAACCCCCAGAAAAAGAATAATGGATACTGGAATTTTCTCTTCCCTTCTGATGCCCCTTTACTCTAACTACATATGCTGTATATATATATATAGATAGATAGATAGACAGATAGATGCTGTTTTACTACAATTACATATTTAAAATACTATCAATTTCATTAAAAATATACTTTTTAAAACTGAAGAAAAAGTAAGAAGATACCTGGAAGGCCACCCAAGTAAGTGGCCACTGTTTCTTTCATTGCTTTGTTCAAGATGGCAAATTGTCTTTGAAAGTCTTCAGAGTGGAAGCTGTCTTTTCTATTTTGAGTCAACAGCTCCAAATTGTTTCTGTTGACTCTGATTTCCAGAAGGGATTGTTGATTAGAGCACAGACTTAGGGCCTCTATCCGAGCTATTACCATATTTTCAACAGATACCAGGATATCCTGAAGAACAGAGCAAAGACTCAATATAACAAGTACTAACGTTAATGCTGCTTAAGAGAGACTTTAGTTTGTGAAATTCAAAAACAGAATTTCAATGAGGTGGGGAAAAGTATGATAGAGCTTTCAAATTTATTTAAATGAAAAAACTACTATTATCGTAATCATAATTTTAAAATACACATTAGTTTTAAAAACTCCAGGTTTAGCTAAGATGTACATGTATAGCAGGTTCCGAAAATTCAATAAACTAACAGCATTGTCTCACTAACAATGGGAACCAAAGTAGTGTCTTAAGCAATACATTTCTGTTTATGAGCCTTCCTAATTTCAAAACCTACATATAGAAAGGAAGGAGTTGAATCATTCTTTGTTGGGGAAAAGTCTTGGAAATTTTGAAGTGCTTTAGTAAGCACATGCCAGCAAGACTGAAAGGTTTATTTGTGCCACACAAGAAATCCTGTAGACTTGGGACAAATTTTATGAAGTCTCTGAGAAAGAAAAACCAGGATTGCCAGCAGTAAGTTACACAGTATTTACCAGAAGGTTCTCTCTCTCTCTCTATATATATATATATTTTTTTTTTTTTTCTGAACTTTTCAAACTGCTGATACACTAAATTACTCAACTTGTTGAGAGTCATCTATACATCTAGCTTCCCGGCGTGTAGAGGAAATATAAAAAGAGAGAAAAAATAAAATCAAAATGAGGGAGACGGTTGTTATGATGCTTCCCAGATGGTAGAAAGATAGTCTGAAGTGTTTACTTAGGAATCCAAGATACCAATGCTAAATGAAGCCTATACTTCCCAAATACAGCTTAGCTGAGGAAATCTGTTACTGTGTTATACACATGCATATCCTGAACTCAGGAAAAGTCAGCTGAGAAAATGTTCCAGAATGATCAATATTATGTGGAATAATGTTATGAAACGTTGTTCACAGATCATAAGAAGGCAATCTGACACACCAAAAAAAAAGGGGGGCTGTGGCCATGAAGACAAACACAGAAAAGATAAAATAAATATCAAAGACATGGCACTTGTTAACCTCCTCTACCGTGTGAATGTAGTGTTGAAGGCAGGATTTCCATTTTGCTTAAAGAACAAAACAAGCAAAAAGAAAAGCTGAAACCCAAATGTAGCAAGCTCCTGTGGTCACTGGAGACAAAAGCTCAGCAGGATCTTTTTAGGTTGCTTACAGTTAACCATCAGAAACTGCCCCCATCCATCCTTTAAGTGGCAAATAGCATCCCTTTTGATCACTACAGGCATTATTCAATTATATGTCTCTTTCTAAAAGCCACAGAGAGCATCCAAGCCAACCGCGGCACAAACGAAAGCTGCTTGCTGTAACTTGGAATCCCCCCACTGTGGATGACACAAGGACAGAACTATTAGCCTCTAATAGAAGTTGAATAATACAGATCTGATAACTCTCATGTTTTCTTTTATCCAAGAGGTTTTTCCTGTGCTTTCTCCTAATTTCAAGGCAGAGTTGCCAGCAGGAAGCTAAATAGACTGGTTTTAGTTTTCTGTAGTCTTTCCTAATTTACTTATGGGAGAAAAGATTAAGAGTGCCAGAAAACACAAAACATTATAATTAGGCACTGAACATTTCAGAGTGGATTGCAGTCAGACTCACTTCTATTTTGTTAATACATACAAATTCCCATGATACTTCAAAGATTCTGAATAAGGGCAGATCTCTGGGTACTCAGAGAAGACTCCAAGCAACCTTTGTGTGAGTCTGCCTAATCGGAGCTATAGATGCAATAGGCTTTTCCATTCCCCCCTCCCATCCCTTTACTTCTTGGTTCAAACCTTGGAAATAAGCCAGCAAAAAAAGTAACAATGATGAATATTTATTGAATCTTTAATGATGTGCTAGAGGCTGTGCCAAATAGCTTATATAAGTTATTTAATTTTCAAAATAGCACTTTGAGGTAAATACTGCAATTTTATCCATTTTACGAATTAAAAAAAAATTACAAACCAAGGATCATAAAGGTTTAAAGTTACCTGAAGCTCTTCAGTGGCGGAGTCCACCAAGGACAAGGCAAAGGGCACTGTGTTACTGGAAACCAAGGCCAACATAACACCGGTGCCCGACGATGGGCGAATATTCAAGGACACGTTTACTTGCCAAGCCTCAGGATTGGATACATTCTCTGTTTAAACAATGAAACAGAAGCAGGATCAATGTCCTCCTAAGGTGCACCAGAAGGAATTAAGTATAATCTTATCAATACTCAAAGCCATCTTTGTGTGATACTAAAGATTTTAGTCCTCTTTTTCAATGATCTATATAACCAAGGCACAACAGAGCAAAAGAAAAACAGTTTTCAAGGCAGGCAAGAAACACAGATGGAGCCTCATCCTTTTGTTCTTCTTCCTACAACAGAATTCTGGATTGTGGTGTTCAGGATTACTACGATTTTTTCCATTTGCTCTTTAATAGCTCTTCCTTCTGTCTTATATATTCTCCCATGGTCAAATCTCAGAGTGGTTGTATTTTAAAGTACACATTAGAAGAAAGTTCAACACATTTACTGTACTATTTCTGAGGGAAAATTTGGGTATAGCTGCCACCCCCCGCCCCACTTCTCTTCCATATAGGGGTCAGATTAGAGCAGTGGGAAAGCAAAGTATGATTTCTATACATAGGGGTGTGGGATGGTGTAGTGGTAGAGAAATACTCTGAAGTCAATAGTTAACTTTGAAATTCTAATAGGAGCTCTTGTGTGATTCTCTTATCATAATACTTAACATTCTTTCTCTTAATTACTAGGTCAATTGTCTACCCAACTAGAGTGCAAGCTCTACATGTCTCTATCATCACTGTCTTCCTCAGCAGTCCCTTGACAAATATTTATTGAATTAATATGATTTCAAAATAGTTTGATTTCTGAAAATATTAGTTTACAATCTGAATGCAGTCTTCGTCATTCAACATAAAGTAATGTACAACAATAGCCCAAATACTACTTGGAGGCTTTAAAAAGGTGAATGTGAATGGAGAAAATAATTTTCCTTTGACAAGATGTTCTTCCATTTAGCCACATCTAATACTATAACATTTTTCACTATAATCCTTTAATTCCCACGCAAGAGAAAAAACATGCATATAATCATTTTGAAGTAAGTAAATTTACTCTAAGATATTAACAAACTCAAACTAAAATGAACATGTAAATGTACAGAAATTATAATGTAACATTAAATATTAATTATAAAGTAGGTCACTTTCATATTACCTGTGAAATAACTAATTACTTATGAAAGTAATTTCTTTCAGGTGCAATAAAACTCTTATTTTCATTTTCTTTCCAGAGATTTCTTTTTGTCCTTTGAACAAATTGTGGGCCTAATTTTTGCCTATGTCCAGTCATCAACTCAATTTAAACTTTTTTTTTAAAAAAAATACCTTCATATACAGAACAGAGCTAAAGTTAAAGATGTATTAATTTATGTTAGGAAACAGAAAGCACTAGTGTAAGATGCTTTCTTAAAACTGTAGCAATACTTTTTAAGGCTGAAAATAAAAAATTTAAAATATGTTTTTTTCTTAAATCAGAGATATCAAAATCAACACTAAATTTATAATACAAACTGTTAGTAGCTCAAATAATGAACTCCTAAAACACAAAAAAACAGAGACGCCAATAAAATAATTAAGATACACAAATACCTAATAAACATATGGTGAGATATTCAACTTCAGTAGAAACTGGGATAATAATTAGAACTACAAGATTTAATTTTTCAACTCTCAAATTAGAAACAAATCCCAAGCACAAACTTTCTTCTCTTGGTAAAAGTACAAATTGATAAATCATCTTTGGAAGAGAATCTGATTGAACAGTAGGAATTATACCTTTGCATAACCTTTGATGGAGAGAATCTGAGATTCTCTCCTACAGAATTAATCACATGAGGGTACAAGGATAAATGTCCAAGGATATCCCAGAAGTATTATTTGTAAAGGTAAAAACCTGGGGTCGGTTTGGCAAGAGTTCCTGTTCCTATTAGACTATAGAAAACTGCGGAGAGTACTCGTTCCCATTCTTAAAACAACAAAAGACCAATTATCTATATAAGTACAACTTTTCTTGAACTATCACCAAGAGCCGAGGTTGCAGAACAACTGACTAGAAACCTAAAGGAAGACAGATGCTTCGAGGGAGAAACAGGAGGAGAGTACTCTCTTACCCAAGGCAGACAAAAAACACTATACAATTTGGTAAAAAGCATGTAGGTAAAAATCTTAACAAAACGCTAAAGTCCAAGTAGGGGCTGGTGTGAGAATATAGAAGCCAGGGAAACCGCAAACACATGGGAAATTCATACCCATTCAAAGGATCTTACTGGGTGCTCAAGAGAAAAACTGGGAGAAGAGAAAGAGATTAGAGAAAGTTTCCTTCCTAGTACAAGCCCAAGGCGAGAGGAACAGCAAACTGCAGAAAAGGCACAAAGTCTCACCCAGATCATTCTTTGTCTGCTCTAAGCAAGACTTAAAGCATTAGGGGAAAGGCAGCAAAACCTTGTTGCTGTTAGGTCACATCAAAGTCCCATTGCACCTACAGATTAGGGAATGAAAATAGCAAAAAACAAAACAACAACAAAAAATCATTTACCCTGGGGAAGGAGCAGGAATACACCTTGAGTCCTGACCATTAGATATCTCCCTTACTGGTGGGCAGGAGGGGGGATAGTGGAAAGTCCACACCCCTGAGACACAGGAATGTTAACACCTGTCTAAGACTGAATCTGCACCAGAACATTAGAGAATGCTCCTCTGACCCCCAGACCCCTCTAAATTGCTAGCAAATGTCAAGTAACAACTAAGAGCACTTCTGGGAGTGAAACAAGACCAGAGAGAGACACTTTCTTGAGGCAAATGAAAGCAATATCTAAAGCTGAGGGTGGATCAGTTATTAAGAAAAATCCTCTGGCCGCTACCCTAAGCACAAGGTATATTAAAGGAATTTGAAGGGTAGTCATGGAAACAAGAAAACCGAAGCAGCTCAATTCTTGACTAGATTGATTCAAGTCCCCTCATTAAGTGTCTAGCAAAAGGAGAGCTGTGCTCATCTCCAAATGTAAATATTATTTATCTCAGTCTCTACTGTTTTATCTGACACCCACCTTTAAACAAAAATTATTAAATGCAGAAGGAAGCATGGAAAAATGACCCACAGTCAAGAGAAAAAGCAATCAATATGACCAGATTTAGATATGACACAGATATTGGAACTGTCAGACAAGGAATTTAATTATGATTAATAAGTTGAAGGCTTGGGTGGAAAAGATGGACAACACGCATGAACAGATGGGAAATTTTAACAAAGAGGTTGATATTTTAGGAAAGGATTAAATGGAAATGCTAGAAATAAAGATGAATACCTTTGATGCATTAATCAGTAGACTCAATACAACTGAGAAACTGGTGAACCTTAAAACAGGTAAATTTAATTTACCCAAAATTAATCAGATTATGTGCCAATAACCTTTAAATAACAACATAAGCATATTCAACTCCATTTTTTCTCCCAATATACTTGGAAAAATTCTATTAAAAATATATAACAGTATGAATAAGCCTAACACTATATCTGGCACATAGTAAGTACTCAACAATGTTTACTGAAGGAATTATTGCTGTTTGTTAATGAATAAATTTAAACAGTAATGAGAAAAGAAAGATAAAATGGGAAATCACTTACTATAATCTATGCTAAATTGAGCAACTCCAGAACCAGGATAGTAGGAACCCTTCTCCACAGTGACAAGACAATGCTTATTTTGTTTTTCTTGAATGATCTCCTTTACTCCTGAAGCTCCTTGATTCATCAAATTCCAGCCTCGAATACATCCATCTAGACGAGGGTTAATCTAACAATTTAAAATATAGATCAATGAAAGCATTTTAAACTTAAAAAAGACAGACTCATAAATGAAGTGGCTTAATTGATTATAAGATATAGGTTTTCATTTAGAGGCAAAATTCTTTCTTTGATGACATTTTAAAGTACTTAACATATTTTGAATTTTATCTAAATTTTGTTCAAGGTGTCCTTCAGATGGACAGTCTTTTTCAGTAAAAGTGAGCTTATGCCATCAGAGACCTCCACTGGGATCCTAGTGATTTTTAACACCTCAAGCCCCACCTGCCTCTTCTGCATCATCCAGCACTAACTCTTCTGCTATCGAGTTCCATATATGCTTCTAGCTGTGCCCCTGAGTTCTAAGCTGCTTTCTGTTTTTCTTTAACTGCATTTACAACTAGGTTTGTCTTGTCGTCAGATACTAAGCCTCTTCAGGAACAAAAGTGTTTGCATTCTTCAGTCTCACCAAAGCAACCAGCCACATTCAAGACATGCAGCCATTTCATAAATAGTTGATTCTTTTTGAATAATTTATTTTACTTTTTAAATGTCTTGATTTATCAATTTCAAAGGACAGGTATATTCACTCTGACATGAGTTAACTAATTCAGGTTTTATATCATATCACAGAAATCTTTTAAAAGCTAAGGTAACTGAAAGATGGATACAAAATGGTCAATATTTAAGTTAAATCAGCAAGTGTAAAATTGGCAGACCCATGACTTCAAATGAAAAATTTAAAACTCTTCAAGGTCATTGATTAGTCTCCTTCATGAAACCTTTTCCATGGTAGTTAGTCAAATACCACATACAGAAAATCATCTGTTATATCTAACTTCAATTTATGACAGGCTGCAGTTATATTCCCACCAAAAATTTTTCTATTTAAAACATTCCACTTCATGTGCTATCCTTATCTCCCAAATTTTAGTCCTAAAACAGACCTAAGAAAGGTCTTTGACAGGCTTCTACAAAATCATGTAATTTTGGACTCATATATGTATTTATATGTTTAATGGCTGAGTATGGACTATTATAATGTTAACGTTGAACTGATACTCGGAGAATTTTTGAAAATCTACTTCTCCATGAGTAATGCTGGGAATTTAAATAGGCTCAAAAACACTACATTCATTTTCTTATTTCCTTAATATAATTTCAAGGGTTGATAATGTTATTTTTCCATGTTCAATTCAAGTTTTCACAGTTGGTATGTTCAACAAAATAACTTCATTTGACTCTCAGAAAAACACATTTTCAAATCTATTACAGATGAAGGAATTCATCCATGATGAACGATATAAGCTTGGATCCTTACCGGTCTAATGAGTGCATTCTCCACTTTCCGAGGTATTCCTGCAAAGTATACTTTGGTTTCTAGAAACCCATTGGTAGGCTTAAAAAGGCTTTCAGGTTTATTTATATTCATTACAGCTTCTTTAGCTATTTTTACACTAATACTCTGTTCTAATTCTTCCACGGAGACCTATAATTAAAAAGACAAAAATTATCAAACAACCAAACATTACTGCATTTCATTTGAAACACCACGATTGAAAAATCCTGTTATTATTCCAGTATATAATTTTCCAAAGTAATCATTTTACTGTACTTGTTAATTTGTTCCAATACATTTGAAATGTCACATTAGTATAAAGGTGATAAAAATGTGTTTTAGTGTGGTAATTCTTGATCGAAAATTAAATCAATACCATATTTTAAAGTTTAAAAATCAATATTTTTCTATTATATTTAAACACCCATTTATAATATATATCTTTCAACACCAGTGTGCCATAAAATTAACAGTTTAAAAAAAGAAAGTGGGGGCTTCCCAGGTGGCACAGTGGTTGAGAGTTCGCCTGCCGATGCAGGGGACGTGGGTTCGTGCCCTGGTCCGGGAGGATCCCGCATGCCGCGGAGCAGCTGGGCCCGTGAGCCATGGCCGCTGGGCCTGCACGTCCAGAGCCTGTGCTCCACAGCGGGAGGGGCCACGGCAGTGAGAGGCCCGCGTACTGCAAAAAAGAAAATCTTAGAAAACTTTTAAGTGCCCTTATTTTGCATTTGTCTGATAGTATAAATATGAAATCAATAAGGTAAATAAAATTTTAATATAAATTAAGAGAAGTTAGTACATTCAGTATTCTGTTCATTATGCACAAATTATATTTTATTTCAAAATTCAAAAATAGTTGAGATCATAAGAAAGCACATTAAATTAAATTGGTTTTTTCCAATTTTGAAAGTAGTTTGGATTTCTAAAAACGGTTGGAAGTAGTGGTAACCAACAATTAAAAAAAAAAAATCTTCCCTGGACTTCCCTAGTAGCCCAGTGGTAAAGAATCCCCCTTCCAATGCAGGGACCGAGGGTTTGATCCCTGGTCGGGAAACTAAGATCACCACATACTGCAGGGCAACTAAGCCCAGACGCCACAACTATTGAGCTTGTGAGACTCAACAAGAGCCCACGTGCCGCAAACTACAGAGCTCACGTGCTCTGGAGCCCGCGAGCCACAACTAGAGAGAGAAAACCCGCGCGCTGCAACTAGAGAGAAGCCCGAGCGCCGCAACGAAGAGACCGCGTGCCTTAACAAAAAGATCCCACATGCCTCAACATAGATCCCGTGTGTCGCAAATAAGACGTGTTGCAGACAAAAAAACAAGGAAAATAAATAAATAAAATAAATAAATATTTAAAAAAAAAATCTTCCCATAAAGGCAATTTGAAGAACCATTGCTGCAATCTCCTTATGTAAAACTGTAGGACTCTAAATGCAAACTCTTCGTTTACTTATCAATCAGGGAAGCCAAACAATAGGCATATTAAAGCACTACTACGGGAAGGAAAAATCTATGCTCTAAAGTAAATAAAATAAATTTGGTAACATTTACAGATTTAAAGTTGGTCAAGGCTCTGTCCTTAATATAACCAGTCACCATCATTTTATTCTAATGATTATTCCCTCCTTGAAAGATGTTCTTAACTTAGCCTCCAGGACCTCCGTCTGGCTTGCTTCTCCTCACACCCCTTCTCAGTCTTCTTTGCTGGATCCTCTTCTTCTCAACCTCTATAATAAGCCCCAGAGTTCATCCCTCTAGTCATGCAAATATTTTTAAAGGGGGCTTTATTGCCCCACTCTAGGGCAAATTTGGGGGTGGTGGGCACTTTTAGTTTTCACAGTAAGTGGTATGCTGACATTGCAAGATGCTAGACACACCCTGCAATATGCAGGATAGTCATGCAAAATAAATAATAAAATATCCAATATCCTACAAATTTTCTGAACCTTCCTAGTAGATATTCATGTAGGGTATACTCATGCTTATAATTACCTGTGCTTGTGTGTAATATAAACACTAAATATCTGTTGTACCACTTCAGCATTCGCTGAATTTTTCAAGAATGTAATAATCTTGTAAACAAAGAAGAGATTGATGTTTGTTTTGTTTGGATCTTTATCAAGATTTTCTCACCATTTTGTAAAATTACTATTACTAATGGCAATACCATTTATGCACTTATGGTTTTTCAGTTGCCAATACAACACCCCCAAGCATGTCTTCAGTTGTAGCTTTCATGTTATTCTATGTATAGGAGTAAGCTTTGACAAATATTATACTTGAACTTGAGCATTTACATATGGAAATACATATTACTTTCTAAAAATTATTTTCTTTTTTATATAATAATTAGAGCATTATATTGGATGTGATAGAGTTTAAAACGACAGATTGACAATAACCAATCTCAGGGCCTTTAAAGCCCTCTTTATGCTGAATACCAAAAAGTTTTTATCTACCTTAAATTGAAAGCTGGACCTTAAAAATATATACAGAATCTGACCACTTCTCACCACTCCCACTATCAACACTCCAGTCAAAGCTGCCATCTTCTCTCCACTGTGTTGTTGCCATAGTCTCCTAACCCCACATCCTATTCTGTCCTTACTCTCTACTGTCTAGTTTCCACAAAGCCATTAGGTCCTAACCAGGATTATCTTTTAACATGCAAATTAGATTATGTCACTTCTCAAAATCATCTAAGTTAGCCTAAGACTCTGTATTTGCTGTTCACGTGACAGAATTATCTTCCCCCGAAAAGTTCTCCAGTCTTGTGTCCTCAAGTCTCTTTCTAATGTAATCTCATCAGAGATGGCTTTCCTGATTCCATATGCACACTCACCATCATCATTCTCTATTGCCTGGCCTTGCTTTTCTTTTTTCTCATAGCATTAATCACTATCTGGCATGTCTATTTGTTGATGCATTTGTGGTTTTCATCTCACCACCACAATGCAAGCTCCATTAGAGCAGGGACTTTGTTTTATTCACTGTTGTATCCCCACCACCTAGAAGAAGGAATAGCACATAAAGTGCTCAATAAATATTTTGTTGAATAAATGAAATTATTATACAAATTATATATTTCCCACCAATATTAGGATTATACCCAACTATGAAATATAATAATCACTTACAAAGTAGCAATATTTATTCCTACAGGTTGTAGCCATTCTAATGACTTAATCATTACACATTCAATTTTTTAAATCTGAATTACAAAACAATTCTGTAATATGCTTTAATTCTAATTTCTTATTTTTAAAGTATTTTATTTAAAATTTTAAAATAATCCATAGTCCAGTTTACAGATTAATTTAACTTAACCACTTTGTCATTAATTAAAATACTTAAAGTATTTATTTATTTGAAATAATTTCTGTGCTGCATAAATTTGTTTGAAACAGTATATAATTCTTTAATAAATCATCAGGATTAAAAGCTAGTAAAACTACCATGCTCGGGGACGTAAAATGCATAAATTGTTACAATATTGAATTACAATTTAAAGAAAAACAGCCAGCACCAAGTTTATTACCAGAGTCAAGTTTTTCTCTGACTTGCTTATTGTTCTTAAACTTTATTTTTTATATAAACTTGTATTCAGTTTATAGAGGGAGATTTTAATGTAAGTGTTTTAGTTAAAACATGGGCATATCATTAAATAATAGTTTCTTTTTAACAAGAATCATAAACATAGGAGACAAATAAATGAAACTGAACAGCTACCTTCCATCCATCCCGAATCCTGTCTCTTTTTATTTATTTATTTTTTTGCAGTACGCGGGCCTCTCACTGTTGTGGCCTCTCCCGTTGCGGAGCACAGGCTCCGGAAGCGCAGGCCCAGCGGTCATGGCTCACGGGCCCAGCCGCTCCGCGGCATGTGGGATCTTCCCGGACCGGGGCACGAACCCGTGTCCCCTGCATCGGCAGGCGGACTCTCAACCACTGCGCCACCAGGGAAGCCCTCGAATCCTGTCTTTAATAATATCACTCATGAACAGTTCTTTAATAAACACTACTTGCAACTCATGATAATTTCACATAAATATTTACCTTCTTCTTTATACATATTATATCCTACCTAGAAATTTATCTAAATTCACCTTCAAACAGCTGATATTTTCAATTTGTATAAACTCATTAGAAAAAATTCTGTTCACTCTCTTTTGCTGCAAAAGTGATTTTAGCAGTTTTAGATAGGTGATTTAGGGACGTTAGACATTAAAATGTATTCTGCAGCACATTGGAGGTATAGCTGTATGCATCAAATATTCTAGATAGAGATATAGTAGGAAAGATGTAGTAACAAAGATACACTAATAAGCATTAGAAGTCAGAGAATTTTAGTGACTTCTCTGACAGTTGCATTTGATCTTGTGAAGACACTATTCTTTTAGAGTTAGGAGCCCAAAATCCATGGCTGCCAAAAGACAGACAGCCCCCTTTTTGGTGAACCATATCTGCACCCAACTGTTCTTTATTACCACCTTCCTGTAACATATTTCACATTATATTGTATTAGTTCATAAGGCAGCATCAGCTACTAAACTGTGAGGTACTAACCTCGAGCAAGGACAAACTCTTGCTATAGTTTTAGAGCCTTGAACTCAGGGATGTAGCACTTTAAACATGCTCACTAAAAGCTTATTGCGTATATGACTGCAAGAGTGGATAAATATAAGAATGAAATAATTTAGTGATGACTTTACATGGCTGCTCAACATGGACCTCTTGTCAGTTCCCACAGGCTTAGGTAGTGTCTGTTTGGGGCACAACATTCTTCTCTCTGCTCTTCTCTGCTGAAAGTAGCATTGATTTAATTGCAGAAAGGAATTCTCCCCTCTGTGGACTAACAGTAACCCCTTCTCCAAGTAATTCCTTCTCCAAGAAAAGTTCCATTTTAATACAGTAAATTAAAGTGCTGTTCTTGATTATTAAAATAAAGACTCACTTTTAGGGATTATCTAAAAATACTAGTTTCTAAGCACTATAATTGGTACCAGCTAGTGTATCCTGTTTGTACAAACTGATTATACCTACATGATAATATTTAAAATTAAATTAAATTTTTTATTTTGCTACTATGTGTATTTCTCTTTTACATTAAAAATATTGATGGCTATCCAGTGTAGTTGTCCTTGATCAGTGTTGTCTTAGAATAACCCCTGACCTATAGGAGCAATATCACTGTTCACCCAGTGACAGCCACTAAAAAAGGTAAAAAGTTAAGGACAGAGTAGTTGTCTTTAACAAAGCAAATAACTGAAAACAACTTCAGTTATGGGAAATCTGCAATATATTGAGAGATAATAACTTCTCAGGCTGTTTCAGGGATTTACAGCATGTAGAATATACTTCACACAACATCAGATAAACCCAAAATTATTTTGCTTTGGTATCACTATTAAAAAAATGATCAATGATTTTATACAAATTGCATCAAAGTGGAAAGATTCTTCATGAATTCAGCAAAACGTACCATATTCCATAAACCATCATTAATAACTTTGCCTCCAGTTGTGACTTTGGCTGTATATTCATTCTTAAACTGAATTTCAATCTTGCCCTCACGAAGTGCAATCAGGAACCAAGCTGAGTGATCAGAAGATTCTGCATACAGGATAACACCTTCTGAATCATATGTCCGGAAATCAAATTCAGCTGAAAATCTAAACAATGGACAAAGAGAGAGACTTAATAGTAAGAAATATTGAAGACTATGTTATTCTTTTTTTTTCTTGTACTGGCAAACAGCAATACGTTGAAAGAGTCAACTCTTTCCCTGGAAAAAATAAAAGAGAAGGGCAGGACTAAGCTGTTCTTGTATTATCTCTGGCTCCATGTGTGTTTAAAATCAAGTTATTATACCTTCTTGCTTATTCGTGGAATCTTTTTTCCCAATGAAAAGATGCTCTGATAATTTTTCATCTTTTGGCATTTGTTTTGAAGGCACTCTTTAAAATGCTGGAATACTCATGTACAAATATTAGGCATATTGTCTCTCTCCTGGAGCCTTTTATACACTATGTAATCTGACATTAAGATTCCTTTTTTTTTTTTTTTTTTTTGCTGTATCCATACGTGATTAGTAAAAGATGTTACAATTCCATGATTGAAGTTTATCCATCAAAAACATATTTTCCTATGATTTCATATATGTCAGGAAGGAATCACTCACAGAGATACACAAGGTAGTATCTGGATGATTGCAAGCTTAATTAAGACTTCATGTGTGGTAAAGGAAGGTAAAGTCAAAGACTTTTAAATGTATCTGTTCATTTAATTTCAAAAGCTCTCCCAAACTCTAATTGCATAAATTACTATACTAGAGTACATGGAAGGAGAGCTTAAAAGATATAGTCATGCGTTTGGGGCTATCTGAGCTCTGATAACACCTGTTGCTGTTAAGACTCTGCACATATATGTATGTAGCTACTACAGGGGAGGAAAAAATCTTAAGTATGCTGGACTAAAAAATAATATATACCAATTCAGTGCCCTTAGGATACTTTAATGAGAATTAGCATTAAAGTTTCCAAGGAACCAGCAAAGCAAAATGACTGAAAAAAGATAAACAGGGAATAGGAAAAATAGTTGTATAACTATTAGTCATCTGAGTTAAGTTAAATTAAAGGTAATTTAAGTTAAAAAATCAAGAATTCAGATAATTACTAAATAAGGCAAGAAAGAATCCCACACTCTTTCTTATTCCACATATAATAGTATAGTGATAGAGGCACCACTTGCAATGGGGCACAAATCTATCTCAAATGGAACAAAGAAAAAGTGATAGGGCTTCCCTGGTGGCGCAGTGGTTGAGAGTCCGCCTGCTGATGCAGGGGACATGGGTTCGTGCCCCGGTCCGGGAAGATCCCACGTGCCGTGGAGCGGCTGGGCCCGTGAGCCACGGCTGCTGAGCCTGCGCGTCCGGAGCCTGTGCTCCGCAACGGGAGAGGCCACAACAGTGAGAGGCCCGCGTACGGCAAAAAAAAAAAAGAAAAAGAAAAAGTGATAGAATAAACTTTTTAGTCTTTAGAATTCCAAGAAAATATTACAAAGAGGTAAATGTGGAGTAAAGTATGTTGGGTAGATAACAATGTAGTAGGAATTTACTGAACTCATATTAAAAAGAACCATTTTGCTTCGAGTAGGGACTTCTATTCTCTTTCATATTCATCACATTTTGCTGATGTGAAGCATTATTATCTTGCCAAAATCCAAATCTATGTACTCTCAGGATCTTATAGAAGTTCATCCTATTATGGAGATAATTTCCTTCTCTTTGTAAAATCATGCTAAACCAGTCATTCAAAGAGTCGTGTTCTGCACATTTTCTGTCTGGAATACATCAGCATACTGACTCATTATATTGGGGAACAATTCGTTCTTTTTCAGAAGTATTGTAGAGTGAAAAAAAGTGAATCTGCTAACTTTGGGGTAGGGTAAGTATTTGATCATGGGAAACAGAGCTGAAGGAATTTGCAAAAAAAGAAAAAATAAATATAAAAGTGTTAGCTGTTCTTTGTGTTCGTTACACAGGTGGCAGCTTATAAAAATTCATCAAGCTTACATGTAAGATACATGTATATTTCTATGTGTATATATATATATTTATAATACTTCAATAAAAAGTTTAAACTAAACAAATAATAAACAAATAAATACTGAAAGAAATAATTGATCCAATTTGATCCAATGTTACAGCCCAAGCATTTGTGAATTGTGAAAAATGAATACCTCTGAAAGTGCCTGAAGGTATGTAATAATGAACTCTCCTCTCTCATTCTCATTACTCTCATAGCAAGGAAAGGTTGTCTACAATCAAATCACTAGAAGATATTATTTGCTCTGAGATGTTAAAGGGGAAAACCACAACTTGGGGGAAACGAGAGTGTCAAAAGAGCACAATTAAATCAGTGAATAAATTTCAATGTTCCTTAATGGTAAAATTTCTATGGCTTGAGTTGAATTATTTAATGAATAATCACTCATATATCTAATGAATTAAATATTCATGCTTATCTAATTAAAATATTTTAAAATTTGTACTCTATAATCAGTCTCAAATGTTTCCTTTCCATTATTCCAACAAAATTCTGAAATTCTTTTCCTAGTTCCAACAATGTATGGCTCTGAGAAAATTTGATAATTAGAGTCATGACTCAAAAATAGAAGAAATTACTCCCTCCCAAAAGTCAGCCTAACTACAGGAACGACAGATAAAGTACCCAGATAGTCAACTAAAATCATGCGATGCATTCCTTTAAAATACTACTTAAGCAATCATATATAGTTTCCTTAATAATTATGAATATAACTATATTCTAAAAGCAGTATTTTGAATATTTCTCATTACTTAATTTTTAACAACATGTATAAAGAAAGAAAATTTCACAAATACATTAAATCTACTTTCCCAGCTTCTTAGTAAATATGTATTCACTAGAAAAGGAAGAACTATGGATTAAGATAAAATGATCATTGGAGAAAATCAGCCTAGAACGACCCCAAATGATTCAAGCATGAAAATTACGTGTAAAGATAAAAATGAACTTTGGGGTACCTCATATCATCTGACTGATAATATACCTAACTTATCTGATAATAAAATTTCATACATTTTAAACCTTTCAGTCACTTCTTTTCTTATGTCCTGACCTGCTTATCTCTAGAAATTATCATTGACATTGGTACCTCACCTGGTGATTTCCGGCAAACGAAATTTTAAATACAAAACAACCCCTACAAACTGCTCTGCCAAGTAAAGCAATTCATAATTTTTGTCAAGGTTCAAAGGAAGACACACTGGAACAGCCTGGAGAAAAGGCAACAAAACAAACAAAAAGCATAGGTTACTGCTTGGTGTTTGTGTCAGGGTATCATCTTTTCTCTATTTCCTAGTGTTCTTGTCAAATGTATCCTCTGTGATACACTAAAATAAATTAAGAACACCCATGGTAATAATAAAGCAATATCTTTTACTTCCTTGTATAGTCCATCAGTATAATATCCAAGAATACACGTTTTAAAGTCTTATTAAGCCAAAATTTTTCTGAGCAAAAATTTGCTATCTAGATAGTAAAGGGAATGCTGGAAAACCGGAATGGGTTAAATATAAAGTAAGATATCACTGTAATCTCCAAGGAATTCACCAAAAAAAAAGTGATTTAGAGTCATCTGATGTAACATCAAGGTTTTTTCCTTCTAAGAGCAAAAACAAATATTAAAATGGAATGGTTTTTAAGGGAGAAGTTCTTGGGCATACATACAGGGATATTCTGGGGGGAACTGTGTAAACAGCACTGTATTAAATCTAAGTCCAGAAATAATATCTCATTTCCTCTTACAACTTCCATAAATCTATTCCAAGGTAGATGGTAATGTGTAACTACAACAAATACTGAAATAATAGAAAACCAAATTACAAAATAGACATGAACACAATACAGTCCAATGAAGTACTACCAACGTTATTACGTATGCCAACTAGCTTACCTTACCTTTCTTTACCAAGTAGGTGGCATAACATGAAATGTTACATTTTTTGGACATACACAGCTTTCTCTGGGTAGCAGATAAAGAGGTATGTGTAAATTCATGATTAAATCATTATTTAGTTTAGGGCTTTTTTTACTATCTGCTTCATAAGCATTTGAAATTTCACTTTAACTTTTAAAAATTAAAAGAGATTCAAGAATTTGACTAAAGATCACTAACATGTGACCCTTATTTAGGAAAAAAAAAAAAGAGCTTCAAATGTTGACCTATTTATTACAATGGAAGAAGAACTAGAACCTACCCCCAACATTCAATTTCTGGATCAATTATGAATTGAATCTTAGTAACTAAAAGCAATTTTGAGAGATACAAATTAACAAAATTGACCTCTCTGAATTTCCATATACTTAAACCCCAACTAAATCCTACTCTGACAGAGTTGTTTCCACCTGAGATTTTATGAGCACTCTTGCAAGTACTAACATGCCTGCGGCATGATCAAACTTGTCAGAGTGAGATAAAGAAAAGCAGACACTGGAAAATGTTTTCTCTAAAGTTCTATGAAAGACTTTTTTCTCACAAAGAGGAGTATAAACCTCAGCTTTTCTTAGTTTCTTAAATAAACATACACTTTGCATTTTATAAATGTACAGGCTATACAGATGAGCACTCTCTGAACTGTGGCCCTGCAGCTTTTCTTTTTTTTAATCCAGTCACTAATTATCCACAATGTTTACCACTTACATGACCAAAATTAGTAAAATGGACTGTGACTCATAGCCTGCTTTGAACTATAGCAGTTATAATAGACATCTGTATTCTCTTGATTTACCTCAACTGTGTGGAAATAAGTACCTGGTTCTTTCATTTTAAAAAAGAGGTGGGAAGGTTAGCCTTGCAAAATGTTACCTCACAACTCTTCTGGTCTTGAGCAAGTTTGAATCCTTTCTTCCCATCACAGTAACAAGAGTAACCTCCAGGGTGATTGACACAAAGTTGAGCACACATGTTCTCAGAGCATTCATCCACATCTGGGGTAAAAGAGAACATAAATTTTAATATCTCCTAAATGTTCAATCTCACAGAAGAAGGACTATGTTGATTTTAGTATGAGATAATCAATGATAATAAATCCTTTGTGAAAGAAATTCCTTTGACATCAAATCACATTCCTTTGACATCAAATCACAAATCACTTGCCATGGAAATTTAAGTGAGTTACAAGTGTAATTTCTATTTATTTATATACCTGACCAACAAATTTAATGAATAACTTTCAGTAATTAATAATTAATAAAGATGTAACAATTATACTAATTTTATGATTTTGAAGAAAAAAAGACTGAGAGTCTCCATGTAACTGTCACATCTGATCATATGAATTCCATTGACACTACTTCTTAACTCTTTGCTTTGAAGAAAAGAAAAGGAAGGGAAGGGAAGGGGAGAGGAGGGGAGGAGGAGGGAGGGGAGGATAGGAAGATAGGGAAGGGAAAGGAAGAAAAGATCCCTTTTAATTGAAGGTTAATGTAATTGGAGATTAAATGATCATATCAAGAAAATTTCACTTTCCATAATGCAACGATTACTGGCGACAATAAATTTAAGGACATATATTTATTTCTTATGTAAAAAAAACAAAAAACCTCACTGTGCTATTACCTCCCATACTGTGAAATCTTCTATATGGTCCCTGTTCCTACTCCATATTTTAAGAAAATCATCTTGAAAAGCTGTAATAAGATACTTCAGCTAAAGTACACTTCAGAGCAACCTACCATCCTTGACCTTTTTGATGAATACACCCTGTGATCTTTGAAAATTCCCAAACTCAAATACTATTATAGCATATAAGTTCTCCCTTAAAATGTCTTAAAATAGACCCCCCCAAATTAGTGAACCCTCAGTACCATAAAAATTGAATAGTATAACTAGAGGAATAAAGTAATATATATTTATATATAAATATATTTACATTTTCACATTTACATCTTTTTAAAAAAATCTGTCATTCGTTGAATATAACTACAATATTGATGATGAAGTTGGCTAATAATAAGTCTGCAAATGCTTAGGGCTTACTACAGTAATTTCCACCTGGAGTGGTGGGAGAGTAGAAATGGTGGGTTGGGGGGATATTTTTCAGTGAGTGTATAAGGTTATAACACATCAAAATCTCAAAAGGAGTACAAATAGTTGGAAAAAAAACTATTCTAAGATTATCATCAATTTAGGCAAACTCATAGAGGCAGAAGTAAGTTGGAGGTTATCAGGGGCTGGGAAAGGGAGGAGGGGGAATTTATTGCTTAACAGTTACAGAGTTCTGTTTGGAAAAGTTTTGGAACAGATATGGTAATGGCTGCATAACTGTATGAATGTAATTAATGCCCCTGAACTGTACACTTAAAAATGGTTAAAGGGCACATCTTATATATATATTTTGCCACAATAGAAAAATTACTGATTTGATTAGTTTTAGTCATGGTATTAAATTCATTTTGAAATTTTAAAAAATTCAAAGGAGATAATTTATATATATCCATGCTTTTTAAAAAAATCTCTCTAACACAGTGGTCCCCAACCTTTTTGGCACCAGGGACTGGTTTCGTGGAAGACAATATTTCCACGGACGGTGGGGGGATGGTTCAGGAGGTAACGTGAGTGATGGAGGGACATGGGGAGCGGCAGATGGAGCTTCGCTTGCTCACCCGCCCCTCACCTCCTGCTCTATGGCCTGTTCCTAACAGGTCGTGGACTGGTGTAGGCCCGGCCGTTGGGGACCCCTGCTCTAACACATCTAAGCTACCTGAGGCACACATGGCAGCACCACTGGAGCCAAATGAAGTAATCATAAGCTCCAAGGGGCTCTCCCAAAACCACAGGCACTAACATTACTAATCAGTACTTCTTAAGGTTTTAGAGCTTGGTTATCATTTGGTTATGAAGAGATTTTCTTTTACATGTATTTAATTATAATAGAACTCGGTCAGTTACTATTTTACAATAAAAGGCACACTGATATATGCACAGAAAATCATTGAAAAGCTTGGTATAAAACCGAAGGTTTCTAACCACCCTTGTTGTAACACCCACATGATTTTTAAATTTGCCTTTCTTTTTGTGCGTGTGTTCTTCCTTCGAGCTAGAAGTTCTTTTTATCTTTGAATATTATAAAATGTGCTTTTTCCCTGGTGGCACAGTGGTTAAGAATCCGCCTGCCAGTGTAGGGGACACGGGTTCAGTCCCTGGTCCGGGAAGATCCCACAAGCCGGAGCAACTAAGCCCGTGCACCACAAGTACTGAGCCTGCGCTCTAGAGCCCGTGAGCCACAACTACTGAAGCCCGGGCGCCTAGAGCCCGTGCTCCGCAACAAGAGAAGCCACCACAATGAGAAGCCCACACACCACAATGAGGAGTAGCCCCAATTCGCTGCAACTAGAGAAAGCCCGTGCACAGCAACGAAGACCCAACGCAGCCAAAAGTAAGTAAATAAATAAATAAATAATTTTAAAAATGTGTTCTTTTGCTTCTATCATATATGGGAGGTCTCCGATTCATATACAGCTTAGAGGGCCAATCAGATTGCATACTACTAAAGAACCAATGCTTCTCACATCAAATCAGGGTGCAAACACCCTCTTCACCACCAATGACACCACCAGAAATTTACCTTCACAAGACTTTGATACGGGATTGTATCTGTAGCCTTCAGTGCATTCACATTCAAAGTCTCCTGGGATGTTCTTGCACACAGCTGTGCCACAAATGCTTGGCTTCACAGAGCATTCATCCACATCTATAAATGAAACCAGTATATTAAAAAACATTTTTCCCATACCAGAAGATACTAGCAAAGACCCCTTGATTTGTGTTTCCTGGATCTAGTTTAATATATCTAATGAGACAACAAAGTGGCCTGGGAATAACAAAATATTAAATCTATCATCATATATTAGTTCACTAAATAGGACTTCTTTATACAAATACATAGGGAATTTGATTGATGGTTGCTATTTCCTTTGTAGTCACGTAAAAGAAAAAAAAGCACTTTTTTTTCTTATCTACCAGGATACAGTATGAATATAAATGGAAGAAGAGACTCATCATATTCTTAATATGTATTCTTAAATACATGTTTCTGAAATATGGTCTTAACAGCATATTTACTCTGTATTATCACAAATATAAACAGTAAAAATGAGATGGCTCATCAGTCTTACACCTTTCCTTTGGAAATGGACAATAGCTAAATCTGCATACTACTATTGTGGCTTAAAGTATTCAAGAGTGATTCAAATTTTAAATGGGATTGGGTAAGGTGTTAAAGTACTTATAAAGTGCAGCTAATTCAGCGTAAATTTTAGTGTTAAATTACTATTCCAGAAATTTCAGATGCGTTTATATTACATAGTAGAGTAGGAGACGAAGTATTGATTGGAACTAGTTACTGAATAAGCACCTGTGAGAAAAACAAAACAAGTGACAGAAATAGTTCAATAGAGGTGTAATTATTAGTGAACTCTTTTCATTTGTACTCTCTGAGGAAAGGTGAGCTCAGAATGAAAAATATATTTTCTACTCTAAAAAGTTGATATTGATAGTTTAATTTTTCCACAGACTAATAGCCAAATTTTCAGACATTTCTCTATTTAAAATGACCTGCACAAAAATAAATGAATCAATTCCTTGTGGTAAGGGAATTTTTCTGTATGTTGATTGTATTCGTGACAATATCCTGGGTGTTATAAGGTACTATAGTTTTGTAAGATTTTACTATCGGGAGAAATTGGGAAAAGGGTACAGGGGATCGCTTTTTATTATTTCTTACAACTGCATGTGAATCTACAATTACTTCAAAAAATACTTACTTTTCTAAAAAGAGCTATAAAATCCATATTTTCAACAGAAAGTAAAAACATATGACTAAATTTATTTGGTTTGAGGCATATTACAAGGACTCATTTAAATCATATGAGTGTCGGTTATAGCATGTACATTTTATGACTCTACACTGACATCTAATGTCTGATGAAAAGTTTTATTCTTGCATTTTTGCACATTTACTGGCAGCTTAATCCCAGCCATATCCACATTTTAGCAAAGGCTCTATTGTAACAGTTGTATACATATTCTTCTTCTAGGTCTGTACTTTATTACTTAGGTATCATGGATAAAAGACTATGTAAATGAAGAATACAAGAACATATGTCCTGATCATCAGAGACACTCATTTATAAGAGAACTTTTTGTTAAGGTGTATTAACTCAATGGATAAGGATTAAATTCCTATTAATTAAAAATATAAATCACAAATTCTTTAGCAGTATAGACTATCCAAGTATTTAGATGTAGAAGTTTTAATGGGTATTATTTGCTTGTGGAATGCATAAGGTATCCCTTCATTATAATGGTTTTCTATAACTGGTGTTTTAATGATATTGATATTCTAAATCTTTAACCTCAGACACCTTCAAATAGGCAAACAAGAAACATATATAATCTGAAATTGGATAACTGCTTATAATAAATCGTTAGCTTATACAGTTCACCTTAGAGTCACTCAATTGCACTTCAAATGATATTATAGTAAACTATGCTAGACTAAACACTACAATACAGTGAGGGACAGACCACTCCTTGAATATGAATTCAATTTAAGGATTTACCAAAGCAGATATGAATAGAGTTGAAAAAGAAAACTTTACATTTTAACTTACTAAATTTTTTACTTCATCACAAAAAGAGGAGAAGTGGTGGGAGAAAGAAAAAAGAGAAGGGGGAGAAGGAGGAAGAGAGGGAGGGAGGGAAGAAGGAAGAAAAGGAAGGAAAGAAGGAAGAAAGGAAGGGAAGGAGGAAAGGAGAGAAGAAAGAATAACTTGCTCCCATTTTCTAAAGGCAAAATTTAACTCCAGGCTGGAGAATTTCATTTTTAGTCATCCACGTACCTAGCACTTATATTTGAAGATTTAGTAAAGGTAGTTAAAGCAGTCTAATGGAAAAGACATTGTGCAGAAAAAAGAAAGGTAAAATTTGGGGGAAAGAGAAGCATAATTTAAAAAAAAAGAAATACACTAGTAAAATGACTTAAAAAGCTAAACTAACTGACTGGAATTATTTAAGTCTGAAATTAAAAAAGAAAAAAAGTTATGACCAGTGATGTGATCTTAGATGTATAAAGAGAAGGAAAACCAGAGCTTCATCTTTTTCAAAACCACAACAGGAAATGAGGTGCAAGATGAAGGGTTTATACTGGAAATTAGAAAGGTATTTCTGACAAGAAAATATAAAATACAGTGAAAGAAGTTATTAAGGATTGTGGTGATTTATTTGTAAACCGTTTATCTTATTGGAATAAAGGATATAATATTATAGTGTCTGGAAGAAAAAGGATAAACAACGATTTCGCAAAGACTGTAGCATGCAAGGACTTGCACTAAAACTTCATTTTATCACCATATAATGAAATTCTTCATTAAAACACGTGCATGTACACATGCACACACAATAAGAAGACAACAAAATACTCTGTGAGTAAAAAAATACTCTATAAACAATAAAGCAAAGGCAGTCCCATAGTATCACAAGGTTTCAAGGTAGATGATAATGTATACTTATTACAAGCACTTACCACCTAAGAGTTTTCCAAGAATTTCCTGGGGAAATTCCTCTAATTGAATTTTGCTCTCACATAGTAAATACCTTTTTAGTCTACCTTCTTACTCTTACCTTTGCAGTCCTTTTTATTTGAAAGCATAAAAAAACCACTTTTACAGGAACAGTGGTAACTTCCAGGTGTATTATCACAAATCTGGCTACAACCTCCATTTACATTTGAAGGATGCTTGCATTCATTTATATCTAAAAAGGAGGAAATAAATTACTTTTAAAGTAATAAAACCTTCAGAGAACTTTTCAGGAGGCCAATCCAGATGAGCCAGCTGGGTTTATTGTACATACCAAATTCACACTTCTCTCCTTGCCAACCTGATTTACAAATGCAAGTGAATGTAGCTTGGCCATCTTTGCAGGTCATATATCCATCTTCATTGCATGGCAGAGGATTACACTGGTCTGGAATGGCTGAAGGAAATATATATCTATTTAATTTTTACCACATGCCATGGTAAAATAGAATTATACACCCTTTAATAGAATCCTGTGCACAAAGCCTATGGTCGATGGAAAAAAATTACAACTCATTCCCTCAAATACTTTTTCATTAAGAAAAGTGGATCCATTAGACAAATCTTTATATTTTGTAAAAGGAAGCTACTTTTATATTTGCATATATATACAGTACTTTATAACTGTAATTTAATATTCTTTTCATATATTACCTTATTTGATCCTTAAAACAATTCCACGAGGTAAGCAGAACAATAAAACTACTCAATATCAATAGAAATAGTGTAGTATCAATAGAAAAATTTGGAACTTCCAAATTGGGCTAAGATAGAATAACAGGGACCAGATTTATTCTCCTGCTTTAAATAAATAGAATTCTAGTCAAATGGTTTTCAGACATTGGGAAACAGGTAGCAGAATACTGTGATTCCTAAGGAGGGACATTTTCTTCATAAAATGTCACAGCACTTTATCACTATCTTAAATGATATGCCCATTTGTGTCTTGACTTATTTGTGGTCACTCTCACCTCACTAGACACTGCAACGGTCCCTGGCTCCTGCATGATTCCACACCTGTTTCTCCAGCCTTCCTAGCTCATCTGCAAGTTCCTTCCATCCTTCCTTTACATTCTCCTTTGCTTATGTTAGCAAAGCAAACTGTTACTTGCAAACAAAAAAATTTTTAATCTAATTAAAACCTAATTACTGAACTTCTCAAAAAAGTCCTCATAAAATCAAATTTTTTGAAAATTAGGTATTAGTTAAAATGACAGAAAACAGGCTAATCAGGAAATTATCAAATTACTTTTGTCCTTTGGTAAATTGAAAAAATAAAGTATGAATTAAATATACACGTTTAGGCAAACTGTTTTACTTGCGTAGTTACAACTAATTTTGAATTATAGAAAATGCACATGAATGAATATCTCAATAATGCGAATGCTACATTTAAAATATTCACTGGACAAACATCCCAGTTTACATGTTGCCATTTCACCTTTTTCTCTCTGACTGTAAGTCAGGAAATTGACAAACTAGAGACAAATAATCTATGAGAATTATCACTAGGCCTTATGTGAACTTCAGGGGGAAAAGGCTAATTTGATATCACAAGATTTTCCACATTTATATTGTTGATGCCAAAAGTCAGAAAAATAAATGTGGTTCCACTTTGACCTATTAATCAACTCCAACATTTGGTCATAAGTACATGATTATGCAACAACAGCCAAATTAAAGCTCTTGGGAATAAAATTCTGAAGTCAATGACCTAAAGCTTGGCAAACAAGGAACACTTCAATTTAAACATTAGGTGGAAAATTCATTTTAAGTAAAACAGCAGCATTTACATCTAAAACACATTCCTTCAGGGAGTTCCTTGGCGGTCCAGTGGTTAGGACTCAGCGCTTTCACTGCTGTGGCCCAGGTTCAATCCCTAGTGGGGAAACTAAGATCCCAAAAGCCACACGATGTGGTCAAAAAAAAAAAAGAAAAAGAAAAAAATTCATCTTTCATGTACATTGCTGTACACATACATACATATATGTATGATACTTCAATAAAAAGTTTAAACTAAATAAATAATAAACAAATAAATAAATACTGAAAGAAATAATTATCTGGCCAATTTGATCCAGTGTTAGAGTCACGAGGCATGGCCAGAAAAATAAAAATAAAAAAAAATTAAAAACATTCCTTCAAATGCATTTTGAGAATACCTCCTTGCTGGGCCTTGCAGCCCTTCAAGGGCTCATTTGTTGATTTTTAAACATTAGTTATATTTATATGGGGGTACTTTACTTGCAGGTTTTTGTTTTGTTTTGTTTTTTAAACTGATGGTAGAGGTGTTTACCATTGACACAGCTCCTTAGGTCAGGGTAAGCATTAGTTGACAGACGAGCAGCAGTGAATAATCCAGCTCTGAAGGAGCCAAGACAACCTGTAAATACAAACAAGTGTAATCTTAGAGCAGACACACTTACTTGATCTGAAATCATGGTAGAAATTATCCGAAGTGGTAGAATATTTATGCTTCTGTAGATTTACATGATTCGGCATTCAAAACGTCAATCCTAAATGTTTCCATCCACCTTTTTGAAAAATTAAAAATCTACAAGCAAGATTGCAATAAACACAGAATCATGAAAAATAGATTTATAGAGGCTTCTCTTTGGAAAAGAACCTTAAAGCCAGAAGTGAAAAATATTTTGAATTAGCAGGGAAATTTATTGCCACATAAATCTATGTTCTTAATTCTGTAGCAGAGACCTAAAGTCACCCTCAAATCTATAGACCAGAGCCTAATTTAGAAATTGTCTATAATTAAGTCAGTAGAATAAGTCAGTGTTTCTGGTTGCCGTAGGCAACTTCCAGTTCTTCCAATGTTGCATAGAGAGTAACAAAATAATATTTGTATAATGCCTCAGTATTACAAAGCAGGTTTACTTTATTCATTTTATTTCTTACTAGAACTCTGTGAAATTAGATATAGCAATCTGGCAGAAATAACAGCTGAAATAATATGTACAGACTTTAACCAGGGGTCATTTAGTGCCAACAACATAACATTTCTTAATAGCCACTGAAGACATTATATATATCAGTTCATTGGACAGATAGTCACCAACTCACTAAAAAGGTGGTGTTTTGGTTAACTTTTGCTGGGTAACAAACAACTCCCGAAATTAGTGGCTTAAAATAATCATTCTATTTTGCTCATGATCCGTGGATCAAATATTTAGAAAGGTTTTGGTTAAGCTGTTTGTCTCTGCTGCACATGGGATCAGCCAGGGTGGCTGGGTCTGGAAGATCCACCTCCTGGATGGCTTTTCACTCATATGTCTGACAGCTCAGGTTCCTTAGCATCTCTATCTCCACATGGTATGCCATGCTTCAGGGCTTCTCCATGTGGTTGAGTTTCCCTGAGTATGCAGTCCTAAAGTGGCACTGTTTTCATGGTACCTAGCTTGCAAGAGGAAGAAGGCGGAAGCTGCCAGGCCATTTAAGAGGCATTGTATCACTTGCACCATAGTCTACTGATCAAAGCAGTCTCTGGGTCCACCCTGATTTGGAGGAGGGAGAAAAGAATAGATTCCACATAGTGTTGGGGAAGTGGCAAGATGACATTGCAGAAGAGTATGTGAGATGGGAGATATTTTTGCAGCCACCTTTGGAGAATGCAATTTATCACAGATGGGTTTAAAGGCTCATTTGAAGTCAGTGGGTATATTCCTTTCCGATTGCTTTTGTGACAAACACAATCTCAGTGGCCTAAAATAACACAGATTTATTATCTTACAGTTACAGGGATCAGAGGTCTAAAATTAAGGTGTTGTTAGGGCTGCATTCCTTCTAGAACTCCAAAGGAGAATCTATTTCCTCAGTTTTTTCAGCTTCTACAAGCCACCTGCATTCCTGGGCTCATGGCCCCATCCTCATATCACTCACAACCCTTGCTTCATTGTCATATGAACTACTACCAACTCTGACCTCCTGTCTCTCTTGTTTAAGAACATTTGTGACTACATTGGAACCACCCAGATAATACAGAATAATGTCTCCATCTCAAGATTCTTAATCTTCAAAGACAACATTTAAGGTAACATTAGAGGTTCTGAGGACAGGACATGAACATATTTAGGGGGTCATTATTTAGCCTACCAAAGTAGGTTATAATATTTTCCCATAGAAACAATACTTTACATCATTGTGGTCTTTCTGGAGGCCCAGTGAGACCTAGGCAATCTTAAGTCTTGAGTATTCTTTCCCTGAATTCATTTGTCCCTCCTCTTGAATCACCCACTCCCAGAATTATCTTATTCTAGTGTGAACATTCCATTAGGATTCTCATTTGTAAGAAAGCATCATTTTGCACTTCTGGACAAATCTGACAGCTAAAATTTGAAACCCTTAAGCTAGAGGTTCAGCTGAAATGACTTCATATGGTGATTAGGATCCCAGGCAAGATTACAAAGTAGGTTTAACCCATAAAGCACCTTATATATGAGTCCATACTAATATATGTGATAATGTTTTTTTGGAAACCTGCATTTAGAATTACAGTGAGAAGAGCAAGTTGCATGGCTACTCCAAAGCAGTGCAGTCCCGATCCCTTACCTTCCCATTTCTCTTTCTTGCTGCCCAACAGGAATGGAGGAAGTTGGAGAGAATGAGTAGGAGGGTGAGAGTTGGAGAGAGACTTCCATAGCTTTTGTAGCCTGAAGCAGAAGCTCTTCTAAGAAACGGAATTAGAAATAGAAACTCGGGCCATCAGGGAGGAAAGCCTAAGAAAGAAGCACTTTCAGGAGAGGTTCCAGTGGTCAGGACAGAACATCCTAGAAAGAAATCTTGGTTCTAGACTACAACAGTTCCTATATCCATATTATTATATGATCATATTTTGTAACTTTTTACGATTATATTTTATTTTATAATCTTTATTTTATGATTATAAATCCAATCTATGCTGGGTTTATAGTATTTCCCCCTTTTGTCCTACACTTTTTGTTCTGGCATTTCTTCTTTCCCTTTTTTTCTTTCTCCTTGATTATTCTTGCCAGAGGTCAGTCTAACTTACTTTCCTTACTTTACCTTCTCAAAGGATGAGATTTTCTTGTGTTAATCTTCTCTTTTGTTTTCCATTTAACTTATTTCTATCTCTACTTGTGTTATTTCCTTATTTTTTGTTACTCAGGGCTTGCTCTGTTGTACTTTTAAAAATTTGCTTGATTTGAACGCTTAGGTTCTTTTTTAACTATCCAATCTGTCCTCTTACTGCTGCCTCAGCAGTCAGAACCCCAGGTCCCCATACTAGGTCAAACAGCCTTCAGTCTATCCATGGGTTTCTCACATTTCTTGTTGTTTTCATTTTATTTTGTTATTATTAGTGCCTGGAATGCTATTGTTTCTCTTGAGATGATTTTAAGAGAAGTCAGCAGTCTGAGCTAATCCACCAATTTGGCAAGAACTAGAAACTAAGAACTATTTCTGATGTTTACATTTTGGCTCAGAATTTAGCATTCTTTCCAAGAAGTTTTTCTCCCATTAATTTAATCATCCATTCTAGTGGGTGATATTTTAAAGCCCAACATAGATGGCAGAGTTTATTCCATTTTCTAAGGAAAAGAACACAACTTAAAAACTTATCTTTATATAATGAAATGCAGGGTATTTCTGCCCAAATTCCATGTTTTCAGTGCAGTATATGGATAGACTAATGTGATTTCTGAACACTTACAACTCTAAATCCAAACACTGCCAAAAAGTATGGGTTAGTATTAGTGGTCTAATTTCTTGGGTGATCTTATCTCACTGTAAGGAGCTCTCAGCATGAGCTGTGGTAATTAGTAAAATTACTGTTGGGTTTACCAGAGACAAAATTATAAAGGTTCCCCCCACCCCCCAATTAGGACCACTGGCCTACAGGATATACACATCAAAAGACAGAAAGACTTAACTTAGAGTATTTCTTTTGTGTTTTCAACGGTGGAATTCATCACATACGCTTGTAACTAAAGACCAAAATATAAAATGTGAATCAAAAAATATATCATAATAAAAAGTATATTTTGGGGCTTCCCTGGTGGCACAGTGGTTAAGAATCTGACTGCCAATGCAGGGGACCCAGGTTTGATCCCTAGTCTGGGAAGATCCCACATGCCGTGGAGCAACTAAGCTCGTGTGCCACAACTACTGAGCCTGCGCTCTAGAGCCAGCGAGCCACAACTACTGAGTTTGCATGCCACAACTACTGAAGCCCATGTGCCTAGAGCCCATGCTCTGCAACAAGAGAAGCCACCGCAATGAGAAGCCCGCGCACCGCAATGAAGAGTATCCCCCGCTCACTGCAACTAGAGAAAGCCCGTGTGCAGTGATGAAGACCCAACACAACCAAAAATGAATAAATAAAATAAATAAATATTTTTAAAAGTATATTTTTTGTTTCACTATATAAGTCAATTAATAATAATACTTTACATCTGAAGGAAGTTTGACATAAAAAAATCTATCTACATACATATACTTATTTGATATTCCCAACAGCTCTGAAGTTAGAAAATATAGTTATAGTGTAAGTTAAATACAGAACCTCAAAAGTTAAATAAGTTTCCTAAACCGACACAGTAGAAATTTTTATGTCTGAGACTAGAGTCCACATCATATTATTATTATTTTTTTTTTTTTAGGACTTGGCTTTTCTGTCATGCTTCCAAATAAGATAGGCAAATAAAAGAGAAAGTTGGGTAGAAACAGAGGCAGTTGAGAGGAATGGAAGGAAAAAAAGAAAAAGATTTTACCTAACTTTTCCAAAACACATAATGTTGTATTAAAATGTTATTTATGTTTATCCAAATGTACTCTGTGATCAAAGGTACGTTATCTTCCAGAGTATTGATGCCTGCAGAAACACAGCCTCATTACATGGACCTAAGAATACTATATTTTAATGTAAGCTTATAATTTTAACAGCCAAATATTGTCTATTTTAATTACAAAATATTTAAATTCCTACCTAAAATGGAGAGAATGAAATAGTCTTGATAGTCTATCTTTTCTTGACTTTAAGACTATAAACCTTTAATTTTTGCTTTAGAAAGTAAGGAGTCAAAGCATAACTTTACAAAGAAGAAATGTTTTTCATGGATGTATATCTCAGATATGACAGCTAAAGTTTTTAGAAAATCTTGTTGAATTTTCATATCTAAAGTCATAAATAATATCACTACATAATTTTTATAGTATCCTCTTTCCAAATTTGAATGAAACTGCTTAAGTCTGTTATTAGCAGCTAGAAAAGGGAAGGGAAGGAAGAAAAGAAAATGTGACTAGAGGAGAAGTTAGGGGAAAAAAATGAAGAGAACTAGCATGACATATTTTACTAAGTGCTTTGAAAACATTACCTCATTTTATTTCTTGCTAGAAACTTATTAGGTAAATTGTTACTATCCATTTGACAAATTAGAAAACTATAACTCATAGAGGTTAAATAATTTTAAGATCTTGTGGGAGATAAATGTTCGATTGGAATTAATAAAAAGAAATTATAATAAGTCAACTGGAAAACACCCAGCAGCCCAAGAACAGAAAAGGGTCATGCTATGGAGTTCTAAAGAGAGATACCATTGAACCGATGTCCTGCAGTTGATGAGAGGGTGAAATGAGAGGCAGTGTATTATAGCTGGGTCTCCTTGACTCCGGATTTGCCACAAAAATAAGATTCACACCATTGTGGACACTCAAAAAAGGGAAGAGTAACCACTTTAGGAACTATGAAAAAGAGCACTTGGTTCAGAAAGGGTCTTCTCCCAATGATGTTGGGCTCTTATATTGTTAATTGTCCTGAAGGGTAAATGTAAGTACATACCATCAATTCAATGTAAGGCTCCCTAGGAAAGGGGGAAAGGTATATATAGTCCCCTATCTACAGATGGTCTCTGGGATCTCTGCATGGGTATTCAGAAGTAAAACAAAAGCAAAGTGTAATACCCTAAACTATAATTAAACCCTAAAATTTCAAGAGAAATGAGAGTTTAATAGAAATAGTTATTTGCTAAATTATATTAACACTAAACTGCATACTTATTACTGTATATCAGAGTACATTCCTACTTTTTTTTTTTCCAAGGAAGATTTACTTTTCAGTTTTGCAGGCCTTGGAGTCTCACGTTGGCTGGCATGAGAGTGGGGTAGAAAGATGCACAGATGGGGACTATTCTGAGCTCAAAGGAAGAGGGAGAGCAAACCTCTGTGGGCTGGACCTATAGAGAATCTCATCAGAAAGATGTGTACAAATGCTACTCCACTTCCATTCTTTGGAAATGCTGACAAGTCTCCAAAAAATATTAATAAAATATTTTTATATTTATTTAAAACAAACTGTAGCCTTTTAATTGACATTTAGTTGAAATCATCTAATCTCTTTAGATATGGAAATGCTACCTCACTCCTTTTGCTTTTGTATCCAAAGGCAAAACATGGATGGGATATTGTAGGAAATGAGGAAATGGTGCTGCAAAGTGGGAAGTTGTTAATAATTTCTATCAATATTTAAATGATAATTATGTCACAAGCTCTGGAGAGTGTAGAGATCTTTCCTTTCATTAAAAGATAACCCATGAAGAACATATGTATATACATAACTGATTCATTTTGTTGAAAGCAGAAACTAACACACCATTGTAAAGCAGTTATACTCCAATAAAGGTGTTAAAAAAAAAAGATAACCCATGAAAATTCATGTACTTATAGAGAATATTCTGTTACCTAAATATAACTTTGCATCAGCTCAGTGACTCTTTATGAGAAAGACAAAAAAATGAAAAAGACTAAAAGACAAAATGTCACATAGTAATTAAGAGAACCATTCCAAATTCATCTACATGACTTTACATAAAAGGACAGAAAATTTGCATATAGAATGAGAGAGATCTTACTCCCAAGGCTAATGAAATTGTACTGGATGGAATATATATGAGTGGAGGATTGGACTTCATCATATTTAAGTTTTCTTCCATTTCTAAGATTATATGATTGAGGTCCTTTGAACTTACCTAAATATTTTGGATAAAAATATTCCTAGAAAAAAAAAGAAAAGAAAAAATATATCTTAGCAAATCTAAATTTCATATAAAGTTAAAACGATTTTAAAATGTGTTTTTATATTAAAGATGCAATAAATTACATATAACTCTCATTTCCACATTATAGCATTTTTTCTATAGTAAAATATATACCAGGAGTAGATGACTAATAACATTAAGCCATAAAATGCTTAGGCTTAAAGCAATACTGATCAATTAAATCATGTTTCAAAGGTTTCTAAACTGAAAACAGGCCCCACTGAAGATGTCAAATGTGACTATATATGCCCCCTTTACGTAAATCTTTTAATTTTTCCAAGATGGTTAGATACCCATTTGATACATCTCACATCATGCTGAGTACACACACCAGATTCATTGTTGAATAACAGTAACATAATTTGAATTGAATTAAAGTGGACATTTACCTTTTAGCATCTTATGTACATGTAATACCTTGCTTATAAATTGGTTATGTACCAAGAATTTTTCTGTAAATCAGTAATTTGGACTAAGGAAAGCACTTCAGCAAAAGGAGAAAAATGTTAAAAATGATTTCTGATGGTAAGGTTCCCAGGCTAGTTCGCAAAAGCCTTCTTAAGCCATAATACATCCAATATGCAGCATTAATAACATAAGAACTCCTCATGAGAAACCAGTGTTTCTACACAAAAACAACCTCAAGTACAGAACATAACTTTCATCCAGGACACAATTAAAGTCCTCATTCCTTCCTCCTCTCACATATAAACCTACACAACACTTAGCTACTAGTTTATAAGATGAGATCTCCCACTAAGCAATTCAGACATCAGTGTTGTCATCTACAGAACAAAAGCCAGGATATAAACAATGATGAATTGGTTCAAAAGGAGATGATGTAATGGTGAAAGGACTATATTAGGGACAGTGGGGAGACAAGCAATAAGATGGTGACTAGGAGTGTGGACTAGGGTATGAGGGATGTGGGCAGGGAGTGTCTGGAGCAAGATAGAAAGCGAGAAGCAATAACAAATGGGTTTTTTTTCTTCTTTCATGTCTCCCATTTCTTCCTTACTCTCTCCATCATCTCTTTCTCTTCTGACAATAACACAACTGTCAGAATGAGTGGAGGAGAGGAAGCACATAAATAAGTTTCTTTTCTCTACCCTTTTCCCTTCCCTCCATATGGCTTCTGTCTCACTCCCCATTTGCTACTCAGAGGCTAAGCTATGAGAACATATTTACAGTGTTAGATATACACACTCAAGTATTTATGGGTAATATAATCAAATGAAATCTTGAGCATGCAGGCTTGCCTTAAAATGTTCCAGCAAAACAAAACAAAAATTAGAGTGGGTGGGGTAGAGAATAGGCAGAACAAGAATGGCAGATTGTTGATAATCATTGAAAGGGAAAGTAGGTATATTGGGGTTTATTATATTCTTCTCCCTACTTTGGGATATATTTACCATTTCCATAATAAAAAGAAATTTGTGTATACGTGTGTGTGTGTTTATCTGTTTCCTACACAATATGAGTACACTGCTATATTGTGTGAAATAAAATATTTTTGTCTTAATTGCTTTTCCACAACAGGCAACAAAACTAAGACAAACATTTTGATTCAATCTTGGAGAGTGTTAAAAATGAATCTTCGGGTACCCTGGGAAAAATTCCCTTTGAACCTATTAGATTAGGTGGAGGTAAGAGGATTAAAGGGCAATCCCAGACAACACAAGTTATTACTGTCTTGGACAAGTTCTCTAACTATAGACAAATGGTTCCTGCTTGTTATGGCTCATCTAGTCTCATGGTTCCAGGAACTAAGGCAGAGGTAAAGGAGGTACTTTGCGTATGTTTTCTCCCTCATTTCCTTTTGGTTATACAGTTCATCTCAGGGAAAAAAATCTGAGGTAACCCTGAAGGTTATCAAACTTGAATTCTTCACCCTAATTCATAGAGGCACTATTTATATTCCTGCTACCCACAGAACATGTTAAAGAACCCCCTTCTCTAGGAAAATTAGGGGACTAAAGATCAGATCTAGGGGCCCCATATTTCTGTATGATATTTAGGGGTCTTTGTGATCATTTTATTCTAGACTAAATTGGAAAAATGTATACACTAAAGGTATAAATTCCAACCGCAGGGACTATTGATGATTTACAGTGCGCTGAGGAAACTTGCCAACAGTTTATGGAATAAATTAAAAGTATTCTCAGGGAACACAGTACTGTAATGAATCCTTTATTAAGCATATACTGAGTACCTATTACGTACCAAGCTCTGAATTAGAGGCTCTGTTTTCTAAAGCTTGGTTAAAAATGCCAACGGAGAGAATTAATGAAGCATAGTGATAACAATGTAGTCACACACACACGCAACACACACACACACTTGAGGTGCCTTCCCCTCACCCAACACTACAAAATCCTGGTTGGGAGAAAGTAGTTACAAACCATGAGGTTCATACTATTTGTGATAATTAGGTATAGTTGAATTATAGTTTGGTCAGAGCACATTGGTTTTGGCAAATAGTGTCTCCCTAACAAGCCCACTTTCCTTTGAACGTAATTCCTCCTGAAACGCTTCAGTGGGTACATGTGGAAGGTGATATACACAATCATTAACTTTAAAAAGAAACACAAGGGAACACAGACTCAAGCTGCAAACATCCCGTCTGTAACTATATGTCTAGGTATGCTAACTTACCACTTTTCATGAATTCTTACCGTTTCAGGGTTATTTTCAAAGACCTCCCTGGCTTCTTCTTTATTGCACAGTTCTTCAATGCATTCTCTTTCAAGATTACCCTTTTTTGTTTCTTCAATCAAAGAATTTGCACGCCTTTTCCTAACCAGGACTTGTGAAGCATGTTGCTTCGACAAAACTGAAGAAAAACAAAAAAAGTTTACATGAACAAATCTTTCATTTCTCCACCTAAAATATTATATTAAGCAATGATACATTATATAAATCATTTTCTGCCGGTAAATTGTATGCCATTTAAACTTAGTATGCTATTTAAAGTTATGCCTGTCTCAGGACTTCCCTCGTGGCGCAGTGGTTAAGAATCCACCTGCCAATGCAGGGGGCATGGGTTCGAGCCCTGGTCTGGGAAGATCCCACATGCCACGGAGTAACTAAGATCGTGTGCCACAACTACTGAGCCTGCGCTCTAGAGCCCACAAGCCATAACTACTGAGCCTGTGTGCTGCAACTGCTGAAGCCCACACACCTAGAGCCTGTGCTCCTCAACAAGAGAAGCCACTACAATGAGAAGCCCCCTCACCAAAACGAAGAGGGGCCCCCACTCACCGCAACTAGAAAAAGCCCGCGCGCAGCAGCGAATATGCAATGCAGCCAAAAATAAATAAATAAATTTATTAAATAAATAAAAATTAAAGTTATGCCTGCCTCAGTAGGGTTGAACTGAGGAAAACACATGGATACATAAGCACTTTGCTTAACAACTCAAAGAGCGGTTTGGTGTGTAGCTACAGCGTTTGTCTAATGATCTACACAAATTATTCAAGCTTATGCTTGAGGTCAAACATACCAAACAATAATTTAATGTTTACCTCGTTATGACTACATTGGTAAAAGCATCATGCTGAAATGGCTATAAAGTCATAGCCACAGCATCTTTAAAGCTAGAGTAACAAACTTTCTCAGTTTTAATGGAAAACTTGTGTGATCTCTGTGGAGAAAGAGAAATGCAGGAGTACAGTCCAATCAGCTATTTGAAAGAAACTTGATAGGCTAAAACACCTGGTTATTTATACAAACAAGAAAATAAAATTCCATGGCAAAAGGAAGACCTTGTGCAAAGCACAAAATACAGAAGAGAAAAAATCAGTAACTTTGAGTATATAAAAAATTGCAAGCAGTTGACAAACGATGATAAAAATAACAAAGTTCAACATCAAGCAACAGATTGCAGGAAAATATTTCCATCATATATAACAGAAAAAATTACATCCAGAATTTATAAACAACTTTTGCAAATTAAAGAAAAAGTAATACAACAATATGCCAACCAATACAGGAATGTGTTCAAGGTTAAAAACAAAATAAATAATATAAATAAAATATAAACAAAGCAATACCATTTACACATCACAGAGAAAAATTAAAGTAGCCAATAAACATGTGAAAAGATGTTTAACACAAATTTTTAAAAACAATTGGATTTTTGCCTAATAGATTTGCAAAAATTTAAAAGACAGATAATATCAAGTTATTGGTGAGTGTAAGTGGAAACAAGTATTCTTGTACAATGGTGATAGGAATATAACTGATAGGTATTATTTGAAGGTAATTTGGTAGTATCTGAAAATTAAAAGTACATATACTCGGGGCTTCCCTGGTGGCGCAGTGGTTGAGAGTCCGCCTGCCGATGCAGGGGACACGGGTTCATGCCCCGGTCCGGGAGGATCCCACATGCCGCGAAGCAACTAGGCCCCTGAGCCATGACCGCTGAGCCTGCGCGTCCGGAGCCTGTGCTCCGCAATGGGAGAGGCCACAACAGTGAGAGGCCCGCGTACAGCAAAAAAAAAAAAAAAAGATGTTATTCTGTGAGCATGCCACCCGCCAAGTGTATTGCTAACTGATAAATGGCAGCCCAATCAACAATGAAAGGGTCTGACATTGCAATTATCTCATTTATTTGAAATAGTTTTAAACATGCTACTTGATAATAAATATAGCAAAAACTTGGCCCTTCTGAACTTCAAAGCAAATATGTGAGTCTTTCTGAAAAAACAATAACACTTTGTATTAAAGATAAATATTTTGATACAATAATAAAACAATCAAGGTCAAATGCAGTTGGAAAACAAAACATAAACATCACTCCTTGGCATTTCTTCCTTACAGAATATTAAGTTTTAGAATGCAGAGGTTAATATTAATATTTAGGAATATCTTTTTCCCTATAAGGGCCCCCACTGCAGGACACAGACCAGCTGTAATAACACATCCTATATTCATGTTTGGGGAAGTTCTCAATTGTCCAGGGAGAACCAAGGTGTGGTTTAAAGGAATGCTCACATACATTTATAAAACTAGAAGGAAACAAAGTAACCTCCATTATTTCAGAGATGATGAAAATGAGATGACCTCAATATTTCAAGGTCAAGATATTTGCTCTAAGTTATAAAGCTAATAAATAGCAAAAGTACAACTTAGATCACAGGCATCCCAATGCTCAGACCTGCAACCATCCATTACTATTTGCTGCTGTTTTTCAAAAAGGAGAGTACATTTTACTCAAGAGTGATTCCTTCCAAAACAACAAATACGTCTACCCAAAAGACAGAACCGGCAGCTTATTACCCAGAAGTTTCACTGTCTCAGATGATAAGAGGAATATTAAAAATGAAAATTGTTACACCTCTGACCTAAAGGATAATGCAGCTAATAATTTAAAAAATAATTTTGTCTAAATAAATTTTGCCTGAATTTGAACATTTATGTTTTAGTTCATCTGGGTTCACCTCAATAATACTTCCAATTGGCATGATACTTAAAAATTTTCAAAGTGCATATTAATGATTTCATTTGATCCTCACATAAATAATGAAATATATTACAGGACAGAATTATCATCCCCATTTTCCTACTGAATAAATTGGAGCTAAAAGAGGTTACATGGTTTTTTCAAGGTCATAGAGCTACAAAGTTGTGATATTGGGACAGGAATTTAAATGTACCCATCCTCCTAGTGCAACACTCTTTCTTCTATGTATTCTGCCACTTAAATGCTCACAATGTACTTGATCTAAAAAAATAAATTACGTGGTTGTGTAGTGGACATGTTTGGTATCTTAAATAAGACATTTACTGTCCTTTATAAAAAAGATCCATCCATCTAACAGAGTGTGCTTCCAAAGGAGTCTACTATTCATGTCAAAAAGATACAAACATGATACCACAGATCCAAACTAAGAACCACAGAACTGTAGGATGAGGCAAATATATGTTCCAAAGTGTTTTTATCAGCTGGCTCAAAGTCAATCTGCCCAAAAATATCTACCCTGCTGGCATGCAGGAATGTCTAAAAAGTTCCATAATTTATCATAATAATAACTATGGCACCATAAGCACATAAATGCTCTTTTTGCATTATCTCCTATTAATCCTATCACAACTGTTATACACATGAACTAACTGAAACTCAGAGAAGTTGAGTTTAATCTTACCAAGTTCACACAACTGAGAACAGTCAATCAAACCTGCCTCCAAAACCCATTCTCCTTCTGCATTACCACATTGTCTCTAATTACTTGTTTCACTTCTTTAGATCAAGAAGTTTTTCAAGAAAGTCCTTGTGAAAACACAAGTATGTGCTTGAAAAGTGTTACATTCAGATTCAAAGTTTAGGTTATAATGTTTAGTTATGAATCTTTCAAGATTAGAAATATGACTGAATCTGCTTGATTTTTTTAACAATCTGAACAGTGACCATAGAAGTTGAACAATTATGTCAATAACATAAACCATTATGCAAACATTAACTAGAGTTCTTTTTTGAAATTGTCTTCACAGCCTTCACATGTTCCCTTCAATATTTTCTGTGGGGACCAATTTTTTTTCCAACATAAATTTGACCATATAACAGAAAGTAATTTATTGTTGTTGGTACTTCACTTAAGCATCTGTCATAAGGATAGTGGGGTTAGCATTGCCTCTACTCACAGGAAAATTCCCTCACAGTTCAATTCAGTTCGACCTTGGTAAAGGATTAATGAAAAATGTTAAAAGCCCCTTTCCCACTTAGTTGTCCAAGCTTGCCACCCTCTGTTCAGAGGGGTCAGGACCACAGAGCTGCAGGTTGTCCAAAACTGATCAGTCAGATGTGGGTCTAAGAGGAGGAGGTCTAAGCTTTAGAATAGTTCATCCTCTGAATCTCTTCCATTCTGCTCTCTTGTCTTTGCAAAGATGGTTCTCACATTCCTCCCTCCAAGAGCTCTTCTCTTTTTAAATTCTGCTTTCTGTCTCTCTTTTGGCCCTTGTTATTTGGCATCCCAAGAATGAAAAACTGTCCCTAAAAGAATGTGTCTGAGAAGGGAATTTTAGGCTAGCATTTGGTTTGGCAGAGTGTTTGAATCTTTGTTTCTTCTTCACTGTGGGACAGGGTCAGGGAAAATGGCCCTCAATGTACAAATAGAACAATTAGATAATACTTTGAGACCATGTCTCCTATGTCTCAACTGTTGAAATGGCATGGTTTGCTTACAAAAAGTCTGATAAAAATAGAATCGCATGATATAGGAAAACCATTAGTTAATAATGAGGGGATTTTTATTTTACAATTTTATTTTAAATAATCACATATTAATTAAGTATAAAATCTTTCATTTTTATCATAAAGATTTATACCACAGAAGATTTATAATTGAGGAGGGATATTAAAAAATGTGAAGTTTGCAAGGACTAAGAAAAAATCAAAATAGATTTTTAATTAGGCATTCATCAGCCTACATAATTATTACCAACTTTAAGAAAAGCTTGTGTTAGCCTTCAGAAATAAATGCTATGTCTGTATGTATGTTATACTTCAATTTTTAAAAGTAAAGTTTATTTTTTTAAAAGAGAACTAATATACTACCTAATGCACTTCTCTACATTTCACATTTTGTTTAGTATTGAGGACTATGCTGCTGAGCAACTGTTTCTTCTCATATTATTATATTAAGGGTTAGAAAAACTTCAGAAAAAGTATTCTGTAAAGGTGAACCATGCCTCTGTCCTTCAAGAGGACTAAGCAATAAATAGGCTGATGAGAAATAATTTAAGAGAATCAAATATCATAAGAGGTAGGTCTGCATAGGTTTAAATCTGGGAAACAAAAAGAGGATATAATCTGTGAATTATATGTTGCACATATAAAGGTGAGTTCTATAACATTTGGATTAGAAAGGATGAGGGTTGGCATTTATTTAGAAGTAGGAAAGCCAGTGTCATTAAAAAATGTGACCATTGACCCCCATTCTGGAACAGATCAATGAATGGGTAGGGAAACAATGCTTGAACTGTTCAGCCACAACAGAAGTGAAACGGACCTCTCCTTACTTGAAGATTTAATTTTAACTAATTTACAGCCCCTAGTCTAGGGAACAAAAAGAGTAAATCAAACACTCTAACCAATTCTCCCCAAGATTAAACCTTTGCTTTAGCCATAGACAGAGAAAGCAGTACATTTTATTCAATAGTTATTCCTTCCAAAACAACAAATACGTCTACGCAAAAGACAGAACAGGCAGCTTATTACCCAGAAAAAAAACTACGTTGTCCATTTCTGTTATGTCATGTGTTTGTTCTTGGTAAGTGATAAATTAAGGTACTTCTTTTGAAGGAACTTAGAGTTCAGATTTTGGCAAGGTCTGAAGAGGAAATTTCTAGAGCCCTGTCTTTTCTTCTCTAGACCACTACACTGCACACTGGCTACACTTTCTGAGGCTACAATGGGAGGTCTCTTTTTAGGATGTGCAGCAAGATATTCATGTAGTCAGCTTGCTTTGTCTTTTTTATCTCCTACACATTAGGACACCAAAACACTATCTGATTCGATGTCACGTAGCAAGAGGTTACAGCACAGTAAATGTCTTGTTTTTGTTCTATTTGACCTATTTTGTTAGGGTGGCATCAATTAATATAATTAGTTCACTGGCCTGTGTCTGTATTTAAGTTTGGAAAAGCAAAAGGCAACAATAAGAGAGCTGGCCTAATTCTGCAATACCCCACTTCCTGCAACATCTCCCAGATCTCCCCAATAAGCAAGTCTGAAGCACGCTTAGAGGCTTAGAAAGACTCTAGATCTTAATGGCTTCCCTTTTGACTCTTAGGATATTACTATTTTTTAAGTGCTGATCTGGAAATGAGATTATTTGGAATATTGGTAAAGCATCGAGTAGGAGTTTATAATGCAATATAATTTCTACCAGCCTTTCAGAACTCCCTGTTGACTTTCTAAAAGGCCATAAGACACAGTCTAAATAACAATGGAGTAAAATGATAACCTAGGAAAGGAGAGAAAATGATTGGGATAAGGAGTCGAGGAAAAGAAAACAAGTAATAAGGAAAGGTGCATTTAACATATACGATGTGGGAGAAGGTTAGTAGCACAACTAGAAAGAGTTATTTTCAAAGAGTCAATGTCCTCCTTACCTTGACAATTGCTCTCGACCAATTCCCACAAAGTCTCCTAAAGAGAAGCCTGCCCAGTTACCTAGGACTGATAACAAGTTTCCCCAAAGCAATGTCTTGTTAGAAAAACAGACCTCAACAACCACAGTAGAACCCTAAGCCAGCTACCTAGTCAATCTAATCAACTTAGGACTGTCTTCAAAAAATATGAAATAACAGATAAAAATCAGTAGATATTTGCATAAAATTAACAACATGAAAGAGAAGGTCAAGAGGAACATACAGACTCCAAAGGAAATAAAGGTAATTGAAGACACAGAAGATAACTTTAAAAAATATATAACTAATATCCTAAATAAATTGAGAGAACCTGGCATCCATAAAACAAAAGTATGCTATGAAAAAGAAGTAGAGAACTAAAATATGATTTCAAAATAAAAAACTTAATGGATGGGGCTTCCCTGGTGGCGTAGTGGTTGAGAGTCCGCCTGCCGATGCAGGGAACACAGGTTTGTGCCCCGGTCCGGGAAGATGCCGCGGAGCTGCTGGGCCCGTGAGCCATGGCCGCTGAGCCTGAGCATCTGAAGCCTGTGCTCCGCAACGGGAGAGGCCACAGCAGTGAGAGGCTCGCGTACCGCAAAAAAACAAACAAACAAAAAAAAAAACTTAATGGATGAACTGAAAAATAGAATGGACTACTCCCCACCCCCCAAAAAGTCAGCCCTTTTTCATTCCTATCACACTGACAAAGATTTTAAAAGTTAATATCCAATGTTGGCAAAGATGAGAGGAATCAGACACTTAAAATCTACTTTTAAAATCAGATTCCCAAGGGAAATCTAACACTATGTGTCTAAAACCTTCAAAATAGGCGCACTCTTAAACTGTTATATATAGGATGGATAAAAAACGAGGTCCTACTGTAGAGCACAGGGAACTGTATTCAATATCCTGTAATAAACCAAAATGGAAAAGAATATGAGAAAAAATGTATATATATGTATATATAGCTGAATCACTTTGCTGTAAATCAGAAACTAACACAACATTGTAAATCAACTGTACTTCAATACAATTAAAAAAAAAAAACAGTAATTGGGGGCCACCTTAGAGGCTGTCTACCACAGGCCAGAATGATTTTTCCCTTTGGATGTTTCCTGTATTTTGTTATTGATATTGTGTTTTTCCCCTGGGTAGATATTTTTAGAATTTTTCATTACATTTGAGAGTAAGATTTTGCACCAGTTAAAAAAAAAAAATAGGCACACTCTTTAGATATTCAGCTAACAGTTCAATTGCTAGGACATTAAACTGAGGAAATGAACATGGACATAACATTGGAAATAATTTAAATGTCCAAAAATATGATTTTAGTTAAATATATTATGATGAACATATATAAAGGAAAATTATAAATCTACTCTAAAGTGTGACATAGATTTTAATTTATTGATATAAAAACAATTATCATTTTTAGATGAAATATCAAGTTACAAATAATATGCAGAGCAAAATTCCATTCTTTCGCTTATATATTTTAATTTCTAAGAACGTATATACACAGACAAAGGGGCTTAGAAGACTATAAAGCAAAATGTTACATAGGTCTCTTGCTAGTGAAACTACAGATGCATTTTTTTAGCACATTATATTAAGCGTGGATTACTTGAATGGTTTAAAAATGTAAGGAGATAGTAGGATATAGCTGGTAGTTTAAGTTGAGGAATGATGTCCAAAAAGGACAGAAGGTCAAATGGAACCCTAGGAAACTCTAACATTTACAGAAAAGGAGAGATCATCAAAATGACAGAAATAGAATTAGTAACACATACATATGCAGAGAAAGAAAATTTGAAGATAATGCTTATAGACATAAAAGGAGGTCAATTTCAAAAGGATAAGTTTCAAGTGTCAAATGTTGCAAAGAAGTTATTAATAATAATTACTACTATTTAGGATGAGAGCTAAAATATATACAGTTGGTTTAACAATATGATCACCATTAACATTCTCAGTCCCCAATACAGTGGGAGGGTGAGAAGAGAGGAGACCTCCAGAACAAACTATTTCTTCAAGAAGATCAAATGAGACTAGGAAGAGAAAGAGTGGGTGATAACTTTAAACAGAGGCAGAGAAAATGTAACGTTTTCCTAAAGTCGGGAAGGTACATCACGGAATAGCTGTGAAACTCAATGAGAAAATGCCAAATATGCTATTTTGAAAGATGGAAAATATCATATAATTGCAAGAAGTTACAATTTTACCATTTTTATGGAGATTTAAAAGCCAGTGTTCTTGAATGTGTCCTTTTAAAGTCCATTCCAAAAAATGGACCAGAGGACTAAGAAGAATTATGCTAATGTCCTAGAACCAGTAAGAGCCAGTTCCTGTTACCACTCCTTCGTAGAAAGACTCAGAATCTATGTGGATAAGTTATCCTTATTTTATTTTCCCTCAAGCCTGGAGATTTCAAATTCTATATTTGGAACAATGTAATATAAACGAAGGAGTTTTCCTCATACTGGACCTAATAACAATTTATTACGTTTAGAAAAAACAAAACTGCAACATTAAAAAATTAAAGGAACATTTGCACTTTAAAGTTAGCCTTAGAAACCCCAGTTCCTAAAGGTCCTCTGTTACCCTCACATCTAATAAGTTTTTACTGAAGACCTTCCCTACAGCTGCGTTCTCCTGCCATGGGGCTCAGCTTCTTTCCTCCCTTCTCTGACATCCTCTCCCCTTCTCTGTCCCTGGCCACTGTCTACTGCCACCCCTGCAAATTTATGTTCACTTCTTATGCAGAATCATTTATCTACCTTCTCTACTATGGCCTTACAGACCAGAATGATTCAAACTCGAAGTGTAGGAATTACCTGAGAGTCTTGTTAAAATGCGTATTCTGAGTCAGTAGGTCTGAAGTGGGGTCAGAGATACTTCATTTCTAATAAACTCCCGGGTAATGCTGCTGCTGGTCCGTGGACTACACTTGAATAGTAAAGCTATAGACCATGTTTTGGGGACTTTACTTTCTAAATCTAAAGCCATTTTCAAGGTAATTTCTAAAACAATATCAGTTCTCACCATAGGAATAATTTCAATATCAACTGCTACAATATGTTTTTCAAGCTGCCACATTAATAGCCAACTTAATGTCATTATACTAAGTCATCGGCTGGTCTGTTCGTAGGCATGTTAATTATGCTCTCCCTCTATCACAAATTTTATTCAGATAGTTAAAGCAACCTTACACTGTGTAATACACATCACCAAAGGTTTAAATGGGCAACAAGTAGTTGTGCTTCTCTTAGAGGAAGAAACAGTAATCTTAACCTTGGAGGAAAAATGTTTGTAACAGAGACAATGCTGACCAAATATTCCATGTGCTTCCTTGCATTGGAAGCAGATGTGAGTTTTGTTACTTCCACGCTAAGACGGTTAAGAACAAGTACGAAACTGAGTTATTTGTACTGAGGTGGATGGACCTAGAGTATGTCATGCAGAGTGAAGTAAGCCAGAAAGAGAAAAACAAATACCGTATGCTAACACATATATATGGAATCTAAAAAAAAAAATGGCTCTGAAGAACCTAGGGGCAGGACAGGAATAAAGATGCAGACGTGGACTTGGGGACACTGGGAGGGGGAAGGGTAAGCTGGGACGAAGTGAGAGAGTGGCATGGACATATATACACTACCAAATGTAAAATAGATAGCTAGTGGGAAGCAGCCGCATAGCACAGGGAGATCAGCTCAGGGCTTTGTGACCACCTAGAGGGGTGGGATAGGGAGGGTGGGAGAGAGATGCAAGAGGGAGGAGATATGGGGATATATGTATATGTATAGCTGATTCACTTTGTTATAAAGCAGAAACTAGCACACTATTGTAAAGCAATTATACTCCAATAAAGATGTTAAAAAAAAAAAAAAGAACAAATACGCCTCCTCCATTGCTTTCCTTTCTTGTGGGGACATTGGATGCCATGTGTTCCAGATGGTACAACTAGAGATGTAAGAGATTTACACAAACCACATTGAACTTTACATGACTAAAAAATAAACTCTTATTTTACTAAGTCACTGAGATTCAGTGATTTGGAGATTAAGTTGAAGATTTGTGGATTAAAGTGTTATCACACCATAGCATATCTTACCCTAATTAACATAAGATTATGAAAAATTTAAACTAATGCCTATATTCAATAATGTGCTAATTTTCTCCTTTATTAATTCTAAAAATAAGAGAGTTCTAGTGAAAGCATAAAACACATAGATAAGACAGAGTACTTCAGCTTATCCCTTGAATAAAATAAACAATAAAGCAAAAGAATGAAAAAAAGCCCTAAATATATTTAAATATTAGAGAATAGCACCAAGAAAATATCAATTTTCTAAATTAGCCTATAATATAAATGGGGAAGTAAAGACCTTAGAAACCTTTATCACACATCAATCCATGATCCAAAAAAAAAAAAGGAACAAAATCTTATAAAATATCCTAAAGTCTAAGAAGGCTAAGGACAGATCACCTGGTATGGTTGGGGAGGACAATAAAGAGAAAGAGTTTTTCAAAAAGAAGGACTGGGCTTCTCCGGTGGCGCAGTGGTTGAGAGTCCACCTGCCGATGCAGGGGACACGGGTTCGTGCCCCGGTCCGGGAAGATCCCACATGCCGCGGAGCGGCTGGGCCCGTGAGCCATGGCCGCTGAGCTTGCGTGTCCGGGAGCCTGTGCTCCGACAGGAGAGGCCACAACAGTGAGAGGCCCGTGTACCGCAAAAAAAAAAAAAAAAAAAAAAATCTGGTCATGTCGGAATATTCCTGCTCAAGTGAGAAACAAGTTGTTATATACCTGGCTGTCCATTACTAAGATGGAAGAATAGATTTTGATGGACCTCTTATTTTTGAGGCATATTCCACTTTTAGATGTTCTACTCTGAGCTTTTTACTATGAGCCCAAAAGCCGCCAAGTGTAGGTGGAAACCAGAATAAGAGAATGCTCTCTAGCTAGTTCAAAGTTCATTTCAAACAGTCTGTCATGTAGCCGAGCCAGTGACTCATCAGATCTCATTGGGCTTAAGTGGTCCATAGGACATCAGGGTACTCTTGAGACACAGCTCAATTGTGAAATGTTCAAACGGTATGAATGGGATGAGCCTAAAGCACCACTAAGTGGCCTGGGCCAGTTTCTCATTCTCCTGACTTCTTTCCCTCCCTCCACCTCCCTTTGTGGACTCATGAGGAAAGGCCTACAGCCAAGAATGAAAAGGAAAAGATACCTCAGTGTGATGTACCAACATGAGCCAGAGGTAGACCTGCTACAAAGCTACAGCCAGAGATGAACTACAGCCTCTCTCAAGGGTGATCCTGAAGAGCACAGGAGAAATAAAACCTTCACAAGGGGCGGACAGATAAGCAGTTATCTCTCATTGTCCACTTTGCTTAGAATGAGAAATTATCAGAGATCAGAATCTTTGCTACTTTCTCAATAGTTACAGCTTGTCTGTCCAGTTGTTCAGAGACCTGTAAAGAGTTAGATCTTAGGCCTAGAAACAAGGAAGCTTGGGCAAGAATTGCCCCAGAGCTGAGAATATTTGTGTTCCAAGTGGACAGCCTCATATCAGGGAGGTTCTTAATTATAAAAGGGGGCAGAATGGCCCACTTAATGATTGTCAGTTGTGGTTCTTCTCACAATATGCACCTAACATATTTTCCACTGAATTAGAAGCTGAGACTGCTATGTAGCCATTTCAAGTTCTTTACTCCTGTTGGAAAAGAAGAGAGAACTATGCTGGAATGACAATAATCAAGGCAAAATAGTGTAGTTGCCACATACAAATCAGGGTTAGAAGTGTTGCCTCTCCAGGATGACTACTATACACAATAGAAATTGTAAAGAAGAGATGGATACAATCATCCATAGGTGGGAACAACAGGGCTCAGGTTCTTCCCGAATAAGGGTGTGGTACATCTCATTGAGTAGACAAAAAGATCAAACATGAGGAACTGCCTAAAAGCAGGAGACATAGGAATTCGGTAGTGAAGGAAGAAGTCATAAATACCAGCTCTAGCTTCAAACCAAGAGAGACAGGCAAGCCCTAAAGCCAGTACCTGTATTCCCTTGCTTGTCTTTTTAAAATTATTTTCTGGAATATAGGATGTGTTGGTATACTACAATGTATCATTTCATCCATAGAGCACAGCACATTGACACAGAATTGTGACAGAACTAGAGGAGGCAAGGACATCACCTGGTGATACTAAACTAGGAAATGGTAGCCTTGAGCCTTCCTCTCTGAGTGTGGTGACTGGAATCTCTTGGAGAGGAGGTCCTTTCTGCTGTACATTAGTTATTTGCATTGTATTAGAAATTTTTTTTTATTTGCATTATATTTGAAATGTTTTTCAAATGGTGTTCATGGAAAGAAGGGCATGTGTGTATGTTGTACAGCCAGTAATTGGAATGTGTAGACTTCTCTTGTTTCTGCTTCCTTCCCAGGATCCATTCCTTTGTGGGAGCTGTTCTGGCACTCCACCTGATTCTACTGAGCTGTCAACCACAGGACTCCAGAAACAAGCTAAGCCAAAATAATCAGCCTCTCTTTTCTAAGAAATTAAATCATGAACAGGTATGCACAGAACTAGAAGGCAGTTAGAACTGAGTCATCTGATGGCAGCTCCTCACATAGTGAGCACATGAGTTCCCACTATATAGATCACCTAAATGCCCAAGTCCCTGGCTTCCCTCGGCCTGGTTATTCAACATGCCATTAAGTAGGTCTTCCAATAAATCCACTCAGCTTTTTTTTTCCTCTATTTTTCTTTCTTACTTCCTCTTTTTTTCTTCCTTCCTTTCTTCCTTCCTTCCTTTCTTTCTCCCTTCCTTTCTTTTTCTTTCTTTCTTTCTGCTTTAGTTAGCAAGAGTCTTTACTGTTGCTTGTAGCTAAAGATTAATTAATATATGTATTATCAGGCTTCTCATATTTTTTCTCACAGTATTTTGAAAGTTTAAATATGCATATAGATCATTTAGCTATTAAAGAGGATATTGAACTTGGTGGACAGAAAAGGTCTATTATGAAAAGCATGACTGTATATCCTAGATAGGATTAATGGCAAGAGAATATGGCATAGGGTGTTGTTGTTGTTGATGATGATGATGCTGTACATCAGATATCGTCTCTAACTCTTCCAGCAACAACCCCAACTCTAACCTAAGCTTGATAAAATCTCTCCAGAAAGAGGAAAGCAAAAAAGAGAAGGAAAATATGAGTCAGTAATGTCAAGGGTAGACTGCACCTAAGCAGAAGTGGAAGTCTGGAAAGGGCCAAATTAGCACAGCCAAAGGGGACATCCCCTTTCTTCTATTTTTCTTCACACAGCCTTTAGTGTGGTATACAATATATAGACAGTATAAGTTTTAAATCTATAGATAGATAGATACACATATACATATAGATACAGATATAGATACAAGCATGTGTGAAAAGTCAGTTCACATCTCTGAACAATTTCAAAAAAGTTGAACTGGATGATTTCTCAACTCTCTCAAACCTAGAGCTGTGATTTTTAAACTTTTTCTTTAAATAGTGACTGTATTTCTGTGGACTAAACAATAAATCAAATATTTGGAATTCTAATTCTATCTCAAATTTACCATCTTAGGGAGTAAACACATTCCATCTGTATCTCGGTTTTCTCATCAGTAAACCAGAAATGATTTTTAATCCAATTAAACTAGAATTAAAGAACTAATTTATATATACTATCAGTGTCTATATACAACAAGATTTCTCCATGTGTATGGTTTGATTATCTCTGTATAATACACATAGACACACACATCACTTTTTAACTCTGCCTAGATTCCATGAACATGTAACAATCTCTACAAAAAGAAAGGGTTTAGCAAATTCCTGTGGTGACAAGCAGTACGTGTAGCAAGCCATTTGTGCCTTTTTCTTCTCTCTAAAACACTGCTTATCATGTTTTATGTATTTACCCATATATTTCTCTGTAAGCACAATTAAGAACCTTGTTCTCTGGTACAGAGTTCAACAAGCAGACCCCTGAGAGGACAATGCATGGCCGTCCAGTCCATAAATGATTATCAGTAGAAATGTACTCTAGGCTCCCATGGATGGGAAGGTCATGGTTGGCTCTGGAGGATGCATTCTCTGTATTTTGTTGGCTTCACTTGTACACTCTAAAATCATATTTCCCAATAGGAAATATGTGTAGGGGTCAATAAAAACCTTTCTGTGTAGGGGTCAATAAAAACCTTTCTGTGATGAGAGCATACTCCATATGTTTAAGTGTTATTCCCAACATCTTGCCCTGTGATGTTCACATTATTTCCTATGTTAGTCTTTTCATATTGATTACAATTTACCAGTTATTTAGACCCAGTAGTTTTTCATGTTTTAATTATCCCCTCTGTGATTATTTTTTCTCTCCATTTCCAAATGTTCTTTTCTCTCTTCAGTGTTTTTTTGTTGGTGTTCACTTTCATGAACTTTCATTTCATTCTGGTAGAATATTTTAGTGACTTCCAAAATGGAATGATTGCATTCCAGGAGAATGTGCAAGATTATTCATTAAGGTACAGAAAGAAAACACCAGTGCTACTGTTCAGATTTATTTTGACTTTATCCTTTAAAAACTCATTTAAATATACGTAATATAATGTTCATAGTATACTAGGTCAGAAGTGCAGGTGTGTAATAAACAACTAAATATTTTAAAAAATAAAAACACTGGTTATCAGACAAATACTTGTTTGTCCTACTGAACTATATACCTAATGAGTTAGTGTATGTGGTCTATATATAGGCTTAATGATAGAGGTTTGTATGTTGAAATTCTGCTATTGTGTGTCTTTAATATAAAATCAACAAATGTTGTTTTAGCCTTTAAATTAGAATTTTAAAACACCTCATTCATCCTGATCTGTAACTAATAAAAACTAATAAACCTAGTAGAATGTTAGTAAATTCCTACTTAAGTCTCCTGACATTGTCATCTTTGAAAAGTTTACATTGGAGCTTTAACCAATCTAAAAGCTATGGTGTAATTCTGAGTTTATCTCTCCCATGCCATTTCCTGAGAATAAAACATAGCACAAGTAAGCATTTTTGACCAGTGAGCATGCTTAACCTTTAAAGAACAAACTAATTAACTGACAACTAAGATGTACTAAATGCCTTGATATCCATATATATATATAGAGAGAGAGAGAGAGAGAGAGAGAGAGAGAGAGAGAGAGAACTCAATATCCTGCTTTGAATCCAGGCATGGGAACATAAAGAACAGGAAACACAAAGATAAAGTACAAAGAACTCATGCGACGATCTCAGATCAGTGGCACTCCGTCTAAATTCCTCAGTACGAAATTATCTGAGAACTACAATATTTAACAGTCCTTTTGATTTCAAGGTTAAAAAAATGACATCTCCGTACTGCTACGCAAACCCGCACTCATCCCCAAATAATTCGTGTGTCAATGTTGAGATAAGGAAACCAAGCTCAAAGTCCAGGCACAGCAGAGCGGAGGTAGGTTGCAGCAGCGGGTGCTGGTTGGGGACAGGCGCTAGTACAAAGAGAAGACAGAGTGGGCTGACTTTCCTCTCTACTTTTATACTGTAATGTGCTCATCCTTGTCCTATGACTGGGAACTTCAACTGTTTGGGGCAAATGGGTACGTGTTCTAATTACTTCATTGATATTTAGTATCACTCTTGTTCTAGAATCTGTCCTGTAGGGCAACACTTGATTCCCAGAGCAGAGTGACTATTGACCCTGCCTCCACCATTACACTGCCCGCTAGATCCACGGCTGATGGAAGCACTTGCTGGAAACTTTCTAGGAGGCTGCAGCCCTAGAAAAGAAAATCCTCCCAGCAGGGCTCGGAGTTCAGTTGGCAATGCTGAGAGAAGAAGACAAGACGCTATTAATTACTCACAGTTCGCCTCCAAGACGGGAAGCACTAGGGCGAGGCACGCCAGCAGCGCCCCAGAGCGCCCACCCAGGACCCTCATGGCGAAGCGCGCGGAGGCGCGGGCGGAGACTGTGGCGCGTCGCGGCGGGGACCCTCGCGCTCGGCGTGCCGCGGGTCTGCGACTGGAGCGCCGCTGTCTGAGAACTGCGGCGCGGCGACGCCTGCGAGCGAGCGCGCCCGCGGAGCAGCAGAGCCGGGGGCGGAGGGGACGGCCCGCTCCCAGCCCCCAGCCCGACGGGGAAGTGATAACAAGGACATTTCCTGGAAGCTTTTCTTTTCGGAGCTGGGGGCAGGGCTCAGGGAGAGCGCTGAAGGCCTAGTAAACACTGTCGAGACATCCTCCTCGCCCTTTCCCAAACTCCAGCGTTTCGTTTCGGTGTCCGGAACGTGAAGTTTGCCAAGGAAAAGGGGAAGCAAACGCAGTAAAACACACACACACACACGCAAAACACAACCTCCAGCGAGCCGGAGTGGAAGGCTGAGTGGCCAAGTATACTTTGAGGGCTCAGAGGTCGGGGTGTCCTGGCTTAGAGGGAAAACATCTTGAGAGACTGACATTGGGGATGAAGATGTTAACCAAAACCTAGAAGCGAAATGAGAACTCTAGGAAGGCTACAGAGAACAGAGATAATGGAATCAAATGTGATAGTTTTGATTGTCTACATTTTTGTTTTGTTCTTGAATTTATAGCGTAAAAGAACTATAGCAAAAAAAAATGTTTGGGGAAAAAAGAGAATGTATCAAATTCTATCACCTTCAAACAGCTCGTTTTTGGTTTTTGCATGTTACCTCTGCTTTTTTGTGCTTAGGCAAGCGCATTTGAAATATGTTACTTAACGTTTAAGGCTGCCTTTGGAGCTAAACCGCCTGGATTCAAATGGCAATGCTCTGCAGCTTACTAGTTGTATCATCCGTAAAATGGAGATAGTAGTAGGTTTTCACGGTGTTAACAGAAGAATTTAAAGAGATAACACACGTGAAGCAATTAGTGTGTTAAAGAGTAGCACATAGTTAAGGCACACTTACTACTAACATTCCAGTATTTCTGCCCAGTGAACAATATCAATTGATTTCCTATGTGTGTGAGTGAAAGTCAATAGGCTGATGATCTTTCAAGGGTTTATTCCAGCTCTAGCTTTCTGTGGTTTTATGATCCAGGTGGATGGAAGTTGATATTAGAGTCACTTTTTCTAAGAAAATTTGCAAAGGAATTGTTGAATATATCCATATTCTTCCCTCTTTTAAATTCTCTTCCTTCTTGCTATGTCTGAATCTACATGTCAATCTATTCACCACTTTATTCCCACCCCAAATGATTTAATTATAAATATAATTCTAATCTCGGTAGAATTGTTCGGTGGGCTAGTAATCAGAACATAAAACAAAACGACCTTTAAATACTATATTTAATTATTGAATATTTAAATGCATTTAGGCCATGAGTCTTTCCTCACTTGTTAGGAAGAATTAGAATTAGAATATCAATTTTGAGTTCTCAAAATTTCACAAGGGAAAACTTCCAAAATCATGAATCAACAGCATTCATAACAAATCATCTCCCATACAGACATTAAAAAATATAAAGAGTATGAAGAAATAAATGTTGGAGAAATGCAAGGTACCTAAAAGAAAAATCTTTGATCTTTCAAAGACTCCAACTGAATGTGAAGTTTTAAGTCATTTTAAGACTACAAATGTACATCACAGTGCTAACAATAGTTGTCAATGTGTCCTACCTACACTGTAATGTTGAACTTTGAAAAACAATACCCTGAAATATTTAAAATGAAATTTAATAATACATCTTTGGATAAAATTTTCAAGTTTTTAATTTATTGCATAAGTTCACTCTGTGAAGATGATTTTGCCTTTAGCTCGATATTGATTAACATTTGGTCAATTTCACTTGGCCAAAATTTGTTTTCAGTATACTTTTAAATATGCAGTTAAATTTTATTCAAAATTTAACTGCTAATCTAATCCCTTTTCCTAGTCCTAATTCTAATCCCATTCCCTCACCCAGTTTTACATTTCTCCATATAATCTTCTACTGGTATATTGTCCCATTTACTTATTATGTCTATTACCTGCATCCTCATCTCTCTCCACCATGCCAACTAAAAATTGGCACTTGCCATCTGCCTCTACAAAGATTAAGTCACTAGTCACTGCAGCCGCTGACCTTCAACACACCCTGAAAGGAGTTACGGGTAATCAGGAGTGAGGCACTCTGTGCTCTGGGAAAAACTGACAGAACAGGCCTTCAGATAGTTAGATAATTTCAGAAGATTTTATGAGCCCAAATTCTTGCATCTTCTCATATCTAGAAAAGCGGTAAAAATCATTAACAGTGACATCTGGTCCTCGTCACTAGCAGCAAGCCTCTGCCAAAATGTGTGCTTGACTGCATGTACCCCCCTTCACTAAAGTCATATATAATACTGACCTTCCCCCTGCCTCTTTGGAGCAGTGCCTCAGAGTTATCTGAGATGCTCTTTCCCAGGCTATAGTACTCATTTTGCTCCCAATAAAACCTAACTTGCAACTCGCACGTTGTGCATTTTTTTTCAGTCAACAACCACTAGAATGTAAAATCCATGAGGGCAGGAATGTTTTAATGTTTTGTTCACAGCTATATTCCTGGTGCCTAGAACAGTGACTGGTACATAAACATTCAACAAAATTCAGTTTAACAATATAAGTCTGGGAGGGATTTCCCTGGTGGCACAGTGGTTAAGAAACCGCCTGCCAATGCAGGGGGCACCGCTTCGAGCCCTGGTCCAGGAAGATCCCACATGCCGCAGAGCAACTAAGCCCATGTGCCACAACTACTGAGCCTGTGCTCTAGAGCCCGTGAGCTGCAACTACTGAGCCCATGCACCACAACTACTGAGCCCTCATGCCACAACTACTGAAGCCCATGTGCTTAGAGCCCGTGCTCCGCAACAAGAGAAGCCACCGCAATGAAGCCCGTGCACCGCAGCTAAGAGTAGTCCCTGCTGGGTGCAACTAGAGAAAGCCCATGTGCAGCAACCAAGACCCAACACAGCCAAAATATATATATATAATATATATATAATATATATATTATATAGATATGGGAATATTTATGCCCAAATATCAACAGTGATCATTTTCAGTCATGGGGTTATGGATCATGTTCTTTTTGCTGATTTATGTATTTTACTTTTCTACAATAATCTTTTAATATTTGCTTTGTAAAAACAAACAAATACTAAAGTAGTTAAATCACAGGCATTGAGGACCTGTCTTGTTTTATTTGTTTGTTTGCTTTAGATAGAGTGATTTTTATGGTTGTACTTTAAGAATGTTATTTGTTAAATGCTTACAAAATGGATCAGATTAGAAACCAAGTAACATTTATACAAGAGATAACAAGTGTTGGCGAGGATGTGGAGAAAAGGAAACCCTTGTTCACTGTTGGTGGGAATGTACACATCAGTACAACCATTATAGAAAACAGTACAGAAGTTTCTCAAGAAATTAAAAATAAAACTACCATATGATCTGTAAACATGGAGTGTTGCCCACGATTCCAGTTCTACAAGGATCAAGTCATTAGCCACTACACTCACTGACTTACAAATACATGCTGAAAGGAATTCAGGATAAAGTGGTCTGTGTTTTGGATCTATGGGCCCCTAGATAGTTAAGAAGTGTATCTAAGGAAGAATTTCAACGACCCCAGATTCTTGCATCTTCCTATACATAGACAAGCACTAAAATCCTTAACTGGAGATATATGTTTATGTGATTAGCAGTAATCTTTTACCAAGATGTATGCTTGACTACATGTATTTTCCAGCCAAAAAATTCATATATATATGAACCTCTTCAGAGCAGTTCCTCAGAGCTATCTGAGAGGCTGTCTCCTGGGCTACAGTCCTCAGTAAGTCCTGAATAAAACTCAACTCACAGCTGTTATGTTGTGACGTTATTTCCCAGTTAGCAGATCTGACAATTTCACTTCTGGTTATATATCCAAAGGAAATGAAATCACTCTCTTGAAGAGATATCTGTACTCCCAAATTTATTACAGCATTATTTACAAGAGCCAACAATGGAAAAAACAACCGAAGTGTCCATCAACAGGTGAATGGATAAGGAACATGTGAAATCTATCTATCTATGTTGCACATTTATGTATGGCAGTAGGGCATTATGCTAAGTGAAATAAACCAGACAGAGAAAGACAAATTCTGCATGTAATCACTTACATGTAGAGTTTTTAAAAAGTAAAATTCGTAGAAATGGAGAGTAGAATGGTGGTTTCAGGAGCTGAGGGGTGGGGAAATGAGGAGAGGCTGATAAAAGGGTACAAACTTTCAGTTATAAGATGAATAAGTTTTGAGGATCTAACCTATAGCATGGTGACTATAGTTAATTATACTGTATTGAATACAGTATAATTTGCTAAGAGAGTAGCAAATTCTCACCAAAAAAAAAAGAAGAAAGAAGGAAAGGTGACTGTGTGAGGTGGTGGTGGATGTGTTAATTAATTTGATTGTAGAAATCATTTCACAATGTATACATATACGTATACATACATTTTCACATATATCAAAGCATAAGATTGTACAACTTCAAATATATTACAATTTTATTTGTCAATTTTACCTCAATAAAACTGGAGAAAAAAAGTAACCACGTGACACTTAAGATGCAAATTCAACAATCTCTGGGAGATGAAACAAGAGTCTTAATTAGGATGATGACAGCAAGATTGTTTTTTTCATTCAGAACAAACTAGGTTGTACTGTAGTCAAACAGCCACCAAATTATAGCAGCTTAAAACAAGTGTTTATTTCTTGCTCATAGGAAGTCTACTACAGGACTCTCTAGGCAGCTGTCTTCCATGTGTTGGCTCAGCATTCCATGCTGTTTTTTTTTTTTTTTTTTTTTGCAGTACGCGGGGCTCCAGACGCGCAGGCCCAGCAGCCATGGCTCAAGGGCCCAGCTGCTCCACGGCATGTGGGATCCTCCCGGACCGGGGCACGAACCCGTGTCCCCTGCATCGGCAGGTGGACTCTCAACCACTGTGCCACCAGGGAAGCCCCATGCTGTTTTTATATTGTAGTACTTCAGAGTTAAAGTAGGCTTCCACAGTTACCATTGCAAGGGATGATAGAACATGGAGAATTGTGGACCAGCTCTTAAATGCTTTCACCAAGAAGTGATATAACCACTACACTCACATTTCACTGAACAAAGCAGGTCCCATGACTTCAAGAAGGTGGGAATGACTATCACATGTGCTATCACGTGTGAATGTGGGAATAACTATCACATGTGAAAAAGAGAACTGGAAATAGTAAGCAGCACATATGTCGACCAAACCACTTAATATATTGAAAAACTAATAGTCAGCTAGTTAACTAACTGACCAACTATACGTTGGTACCAGAAATGTTTGGTAATGTATCACTAACAGAATTAAGGAAGACATGAAGTAGAACAGGGGTTGAGTATAGTTCCAGAAATGCTCAAGGATAGTAAGTGTAGTAGGGCTCTTCAGACACAGAAATAGTTATTAGATCCTCCAAGAGAACATGTTTTTTAAAAGGGAAAGCAGAGGGATAAGGTCAAATCTTAGAGAATACATATAGGAAGATGAAAGAGGAATAACCAGTGAGATCAGAAGATAACCATAAGAGTATATAATTGTGAAAAGCCAAGGGAGGAAAGAATTTTAGAAGAGTTAACTATATTAAATGTAGTTACAGAGGTATTATAGTGTCTGGACAGGACAGTCTGGGCAGAGACAGTCTAGCACTGATGAGGAAGGGCCGGTTTAGTTAGGAAAACCAGTTGAGGTCATACAGCCTTGAGCAACTGGAAAGAAAATTGAAGTTATCAAGGCAGGACAATAAGAATAGTGAACAAGATCCCTAGCAGTTTGGAGACAGAGGTAGGGGGATATATACCATAAATATTTATGGGACAGGTGACACCAACTTCAAAAATCTGCTATCTATTATTTGTTAGAAATTGCACCTGAGCTTTATTTCTCTCATTTCATCACCTTAGCCACCCTGCAAAGTAGGTACTTTCGCTGTCATTTTACAGATAGGGTACTTGAGTTCAGAGCCAGTAAGCTGTAAGAGATGTATATGTGTTTGAATTAGGGTTACATGAATTAGTAAAAGACAGAAAATAATTTTTTTTTTTTTTTGCGGTATGTGGGCCTCTCACTGTTGTGGCCTCTCCCGTTTGCGGAGCACAGGTTCCGGACGCGCAGGCTCAGTGGCCATGGCTCACGGGCCCAGCCGCTCTGCGGCATGTGGGATCTTCCCGGACTGGGGCACGAACCCGTGTCCCCTGTATCGGCAGGTGGACTCTCAACCACTGCGCCACCAGGTAAGCCCAGAAAATAATTTTAAAACTAGATCTACCTTAATCCCAAACCATTATTTTCTCGTGGATACACTGGGCTTCCCAGCGCCCTCTCTCCTTTTACCAGGATTTGAAAATATATATTTAAGTGGAGACTAAATGGACACACGGGTCCCTACATATAATGCATTCTTTTTTTTCTATAGGAATGTACTTGTCATTTACTTATTTCCAAACAATATAAAGGAAAAGCAGATATTACATATCTCTTTAAATAAAATAAAGCATGTTACAAAACAGCCAGTAGATCGTGCTCTCCATCTTGCAGAAACCAAATAGCTAGCAATCTATGTATTTAAAAATCCTGGAAAGAATATACATCAAAATATTAACACTGGTTATCTTTGGGTGGTGAGTGTGAGATCTTATTTTCTTCATCTTGTTCCTTTTTCACACTTTCTACAATGAGCATATTATTTCTTCTATAAACAACCCCACACACAACAAATATCATAAATTTCCATTTCACAGTTTATGTAACAAACAGCAATAAACGTTATACAGATTAAAACTTCACTCTCATCTGAACTATTGGATAGTTAGCAAATGAGTTTTCCCCTCGTTCTTAACTTAATTGCCCCAGTGTATTGTTTCTGTAGTTGTGCAGCCAGAGTTGGCTGGAATTCTACAGGATCCTCATCCTTGCTTCATGAAACAAAACAAAACAAAACATGCACAAGAGCTAAGATCTCTGGATCTCAGTTGGGGTTGGAGACAGACGAGGAGCAGCACTCTCACACAGTTTGGATGGGTATGCAGATCGGTCTTAGCCTAAGATCTGTCGGAAATGCCTCAACTCGTCTCTAGACGCTTCCGTTGCCTAGTTACGAGAACCACCTTCAGCTCCCCCTCCCCCTCAGTCTTCAAGACCACTCCCCCTTCTCCCTCCCGCCTCTCCGGCGGGGGCGGGGAGCCGGGCCGCTTTAGCCACTCAGAGCCCTTTGCGGCGGGCCGTCGAGTGATGATTGGAGAAGTGCATGGGCGGTGCTTGGGGAGGGCTTTCCCAACGTCAGCACGTTGACGCGGGGGTTTTCTCTGGTCGGCCCAACAAACCCTTCCCGGGTCTGTGAAACTGCGCCTTTGGCCTCGCTGTGCCTGCGCGAGGAGCGCAATATTCCGCTCGCTGGTCGGCGCGGTTATTGGCCTTGGTTCTCGGACTGACCGCCCTTACCTCCCTCCCGGCCTCTCCTCCGGGCCCATCCTCGTCAGGGGCGTGTCGCAGCGACGGCGGCCCCCCAGACTCGGCCCAGGACAACTAGCGGCCCATCTTCGCTCCGGGCTCGGATGGGAGGTGGCGGGAGGAGCGGCCTGGGATGTTCAGTCTGATGGCCAACTGTTGCAGCTGGTTCAAGCGGTGGCGGGAGCCCGTCAGGTAGGCTGGAAACGGTTGGCCGGGTGTCTTCCTAGGGGAGGGGGACAGCTGCGCCCCAAGGGTAGGACGGGGCGTCGCCTGTCCTCTCTGCGCCTGGACGAGTCTCCCAGGCCGCAGGGGATGCTTTCCCTCCCAGTTTGATATATCCCCTCAGGGAGCGATAGGAGAACGTAGACTTAATGTTTAGTTGCAATTAAGTTCTCATCCGTAATGCTTATTATTGTTATAATTTAAATGGGTCCTAATTTCTTAAAAAGTTGTGGATTTTGTGTGTGTGTGTGTGTGTGTGGAAAAATTGTGTATATTTTTCCTCTGAAACTTTTGTAATGGGAATTTTTTTTTTTAATAGGGAAGAATGGAATATAGTTTTCATAACATCCACAAACCCCTTCCCAACACACACATTTTGTTTGAGAACTTGGACCTGAAATCTGGCTCCACTACTTAATAATTATATGACTTAACCACTTTTGGCCCCATCCTCCTCATATTGAATGAGAATGATAGTATTTATGCTTTAGGAGTTTTGTATTAAATGAGAATAACTGATGGAAAGTGTTCTTAACTGTAGTGTAGCTTCAATTTTTATATGAGATTAAGCACTTTAGTTGAAAGAGTCCACTTCTTGATGTTCCATTTTGAATGCTAGATGTATTAATATTTAGAGCCTGTTACTTGTTATTCATTCATTTGCTGAGAAAATACCATGTGCCAGGCACTATGCTAGGAAGAAGTCAGTGAAAATGGTGCTTTTAAAATTGAGCTGCTGAACCAATAAAGAAGCCTTAAGTTCGTTGGTCTTTATAAATAATGTAGATTTTTTATAATTCTACTTTAGAATTAGGCCAAGGGTAAATTATAGCAAAAGTTTTGGGTTTTTCAATCATTAGCATTTCAAATAAGTATTTGCCATAAGGGTGAACTATCCTTTAAAGAATGGCTCTGAAAAGTTACACTTATAAGGAAAACTATATGCCTATATTTGGAAATTTGCTTTAAATGAAACTTTTGAATTCTTCTCCCATCATTAACTCTTAAATGGATGTGAATCTTTTAGATATAAGTGATGTGATCAACTTTTAAGAGTCAAAGATGTGTTTGGGTGTGTAGACTCTGATTTAATTTGTTTTAATCATGTTCTGGTCTGATTGCCCAGTCTCTACTAAGATGGGAGGGTTATTCATAATAGATGGCCCTTTATGTTTTTCTCTATGTCTGGTTTTTAAAAAATATATTTTTTATATTTTAAAAAATATATTTTTATTTTTGTAAGAGAGCACAGTAGTAGCATGTGTCCTTTTAACTAAAAACACTCAAAAACTTTGCGCTCCAAAGGGATTTTCAATTTAATTTATCATTCTTTGTGTTTGCTTCTCCCAGTAGCTATAGTATAATAGTCTCTGGGGTGATTAAAGAAAAGACAGAGTTCAGAGAACAGAGGATGTATTGATTTCCAAGTAGAACAGATAACTGGATTTGATTAATACAGCAGAATTGAAATTTAACCCTATAACTCAGTTTATTTTCTTCTTTAATAAGTAGTAGCATCAAGATCTGAGCTGTCCAATAGGGTAGTGACTAGTTGCATGTGGCTGTTGAGCATTTGAAATGTGGCTAGTCAGAATTGAGATGCTGTAAGTGTATAATACAAAGTGGATTTTGAAGATTTAATATGCAGAAGGGAAAAAGGTAAATTATCAGTCTTTTCTTCAGTTTGATTACATGTTGAAATGATAACTTTTGCATATACTGGATTAAATAAAATATAATATGTACTTTATTTTCACCTTTTATTTTCATTTTTTAACAGGCAGTTACTAGAAAATTTAAACTGGAAAATTTTAACTTATATGTGTGGCTTGCAGTGTATTTTTATTGGACCTCACTGATCTAGATCATGGCATAATATGAAGGACATGGGTAAAATCTCTCAATGTTGGATAGAGCTAACTGTCAAAAGACTTAAAAACAAATTGGGTTACACCTATCTTTTAAGTACCTTTGTTCAATGCCTGGTTCATAATAGTGGCTGAATAATATTTGCATAATATTTTATGTAGTTTGATTACTCTTTAGCAAATCCTTAAGTAAATATTAAGGAAGTAGTCCATTTACTGGAATAAATAAGAGGTGAGGAAGCTGATTTAAAAAAATATATCAAATTTTGTGCGCTTAGGTATTTCTGTATTTTTTAAGTTTTAGGCTGTGCTGTTCCTTATTGAGATTCCTCTTCATGTTTTTATACATATATATGCATATATATTTTTTGGCTGTATTGGGTTTTTGTTGTGCGCGGGCTTTCTCTAGTTGCGGCGAGCAGGGGCTACTCTTCTTTGCAGTGTGTGGGCTTCTCATTGCTGTGGCTTCTCTTGTTGCGGAGCACATGCTCTAGGCACGCGGGCTGCAGTAGTTGCAGCACGTGGGCCCGGTAGTTGCAGCACGCGGGCCCTAGGGCGCGTGGGCTTCATTAGTTGTGACTCACGGGCTCTAGAGCACAGGCTCAGTAGTTGTGGTGCATGGGCTTACTTGCTCCGTGACATGTGGGATCTTCCCTGACCAGGGATTGAACCCATGTCCCCTGCACTGGCAGGTGGATTCTTAACCACTGCGCCACCAGGGAAGTCCCCCACGTTTATATTTTATGAAGATATGTTTGTAAGTGTGAGAAGTGAGTGTGTGTAAGAGAGAAGATGATCATTATTAATACACTATGTTCTGAGATTACTTTGCTGACTTAACTACTGTATACTGCACCCTTTGGATTTACCCACCTGTTCTCACTTAGATCCTCTCCCAACGAGCATATTATTCTAGAGACTGGGATCAGGGATTAGATGGCATGTTCAGAACGTGTGATAGGGACAAGGCAGGAGTCAGAGGTCAAGAGTTAAAAGTACCAGTCTAGGTCAGGAGTCAGACCAGGATGCTAGGGAATTCAGGAACACTGTATCTGCTATTGTTAACCACCAGACAGAACCTAACGTAGGCTCTGCAGCTATGTAAAATTAACCTTGAATAGACTAAAAGCTATACTCACAGATAAGTGGCTTGCTCCTGTAGAAGCAGTGCACTGTAGTGTTTTTTTTTTTAACTTTTTATTTTGAGATCATAATACAGTGATCAAAGCTAAGGGATTAACTTTGGTACTGTACTATTAACTAAATTATAGATTTTATTCTGAGTTCACTCGTTTTAACATCTAATGCTTTTTTTCTCCCTGTCCAGGATCTAATCAAGGATTCCACATTGCTTTGTTGTGTCTCTGTTCTCTCTCAATCTATAATAGTTCTGTAGTTTTTCCTTGTCTTTCATAACCTTGAGACTTTGAAGAGTACCTGTCAATTGTTTTGTAGAATACCCCTTACAAAGATGTTGCTGCATAAATGGGTAAAGGAAATACCATGGAGGTGAAATGTCCTTTTCAGTACATCATATCAAGGGGTACATGATTTTTTTTTTTTTTTTTTTTTTTTTTTTTTTTTTTTGTGGTATGCGGGCCTCTCACTGTTGTGGCCTCTCCCGTTGCGGAGCACAGGCTCCGGACGCGCAGGCTCACCGGCCATGGCTCTCGGGCCCAGCCGCTCTGCGGCATGTGGGATCCTCCCAGACCGGGACACGAACCCATGTCCCCTGCATCGGCAGGCGGAACCTCAACCACCTGCGCCACCAGGGAAGCCCCGGGTACATGATTTTGATATCTCTTATTACTGCTGCTGTTAACCTTGGTCACTTGGTTATTGTGATGTCTGCCAGATTTCTCAATATAGTGTTTTGAGTCAAACAGATTTGCATCTGAATCTTAGGAGTTTTGGCACTTTCCCCCCAGTCAAGTGTGGATAATTTTTGTTTTACAACATTTTGAGAAAGAAAATGTATGCCAGTACTTGATGCTTTGCACACAGTAGTTACTCAGTAAATAATACCCCTGATCTTAGGAGATAAGTGCTGATTAGTAGGTTACCTTCTTCAATTCATTTTATACTTATCAGTATAGATAACCTTCCTTTGCTCTCTTTCTGTTAGTGGAAGAAGGGTTCCTTTTTCTTTCCAAGTCTAATTCTTACACCTGTGCACTTAATTCCATTTCTTCCCATTTCCTGGGAACTTTAGGGGTTCAGTATTCAGTCAGAGATCACAGAAAGAACTTCTGGGATACAAGAATAAACCTACACTTTTATCCAAAAATTTATTGTCCAATTTTATCATCAAAAATACAAAATCTCTCTCTCTTCTGTCTTCAGAGCTTCGCTTCTGTTCTTCCTTTAGTACGTAAACATGCTCAAGCCTCTCTTACCTAAAAAATCAACCAAATTAAATGTTTCTTAATGCTGCTGTAACAAATTGCTATCAACTTAGTGACTTAAACAAGTTTATTATCCTACAGTTCTGAGATCAGAAGTCTAAAATGGGTCAGCAGGATTGCTTGCATACTTTCTGGAGGGTCTAGGGGAGAATCTGTTTTTCTTGCCTTTTCCAGCAAAGAAAGAGACTGCCTGCATTCTTCGCTTGTGACCCCCTTCCTCCATCTTCAAAGCCAACATCATAACGTCTTATCATAATGTCTTCTCTCGTCTGTGCTCTCCTGCTTCCTTTTTATAAGGAAGGACTCTTGTAATTACATCGGGCCTACCTGGATATTCCAAGATAAGCTCCCCATCCAAGATCCTTTAGCTTTATCACATCTACAAAGTTCCTTTTGCCACGTAAGAAAACATAGTCACGGGCTTGGGAATTAGGATGTGGACATCTTTGGGAGGTTGTTATTCTGTGTCTACCATCCTAAACAACCCTGTCCCTGCAGCCATTACCCTTCCTCCTTCCCTTTACTCCACACTTAACAATTGGCAATGTATGAGTGGTACCTTCTCAGCTTCCTCCCCTCTCAAGCATTCCTTAACTTCCTGCAGTAGAAGGCTTTCACCCAGACCCTTCAGTTTTTCTTGCTACACCAGATGCTGCCTGGTTATTAAATCCAATGGATGCTTTTCAATCTTTTGGCATCAGTTGACACTTAAGGTCACTCTCTTCTTGGAATTCTCTTATTTCTTTTTCCTGAACTAAAAATTTTTTCACCTTTCCGCCTCTTTCCTTTTCTATCTCTTTTTGCCACTTAGCCTTTCTTCATCTGACTCCCAAGTTTGCTTCAGGTTCTGTCTTCAACTCTCTTTTCTTCTTCTACATATTCTCCCATTATGGTCAGTCGCACCATATAGAGAGACTTCAGCTACCACCTCAACATTGACTCTCAAGTCCATATTTCCAACACAAAGACTCATCCACCACTTAAGACTTACATATCCAGTTACCACAGAATCTTCAATCCGAACACATCCAAAACTGAATTTACATCTTCTCTCATGCCGAATTGCTTCTGCCTTCCTTTTACCCACATCAGAAGCCAAGAGGAATCCTGCACGCCTCTTTGTGCTTTGTTATCTCAAATCATCAAATCCTTTGGTTTATACCTACTTAATACGATTTGTGTGTCTTGCACTCTTTCAGCCTTTGCATACCCACTGCTCCATTTTAGATAAGGTTTCCATTATTTCTCTCCCAGATCTCTTTGACAGACTTTCCACTGTTCCCCTCTGATTGATGCTCCATACTGTCAATGATCTTTTTAGTATGCAGCTGATTTTAAACCTTAAGTCTTTCCTAATTGCCTTCAGGATAACATGCAAACATTACTTACAGAATACTTGCAATTTGACCTGAGCCTGGCTATATGGACTCATCATAAGCCATTCTTTTTCTTCCTGTCATTCCAGATTTGGGGTATTTAAGTTCTCTAGTCCCTCCATTCCTCCCTGAATGCCCTTCTCTCTTTTGACTGTTCCTAATCATACTTAAATCTCACTTGGGAGATTCTCTCCTTCAGGAAACTCTTTGAATTCCAGCCTAGATTCTTTACCTTGCATTGTGTTTGCTTATTAGCCTCTTGTATTGGTCTCTACTTACCATGTATTGTAATGGTTATTCAGTTTGCCTAGTCATACAGGATGTCTTGTGGACAGGAGCTGCTGTTATTTAAAAACATTTAATAAAATAGATAACTAATAAGAGCATGCTGTATAAAAAAATAAAATTCAAAAAAATTAAAACATTTAAAAGTAATGTATATTTATTGTTATTTAAAGGTAATGCATGTTTATTGTAGAACATTGAAAGCACAGTTAAGCAGAAAGGGGCAAATTTAAGTTAACTCACAATCTCATCCACCAGAGATTACCATTTTTTGTATTTTGGTGTAGAATCTCTTACATACATGTAAATTTTTTTAAACAATAATGAGAAAATCAAGTGCTATTTCATAGCTTTTTATTTATTTATTTTGCCTTAATGTATAATTAACATCATTTTACATCATTACATATTTTCGTTCAACATATTTTTAATAGCAGCAGAGTAATGTGTTGAATAGATTCACCAAAGTGTTCTTAATTATTCCCGTTATTAAATATTTAGGATGTTTAAATTTTTTTTTACTGTTATCAACAATGCCTTGGTGAGCATCCTTATATAAGTGTCTTTGGAAATGGAATTCTAGATCAAATGATATGAAAAAGTTTAAGGTGTGTGATATATATTGCCAAATTGCTCTTCAGAAAGGCTTCTTGTTTTTTTAAACCAATTTCCACTCCTACCAGCAGTGTTAAGAGAGTGCTTTTTTCCTCAAAAAATAGGAGCCATCACTTTTTCATTTTTTCCAGGTTATGGGGGAAATGTTATCTGCTTTTATTTTCTATTTTCTTGATTACTGGTAAGGTTAAAAGTTTTTTCCCGGGCTTCTCTGGTGGCGCAGTGGTTGAGAGTCTGCCTGCTAATGCAGGGGACACGGGTTCGAGCTCTAGTCTGGGAGGATCCCACATGCCGCGGAGCAACTAGGCCCGTGAGCCACAACTACCGAGCCTGCGTGTCTGGAGCCTGTGCTCCGCAACGGGAGGCTGCGATAGTGAGAGGCCCGCGCACCGCGATGAAGAGTGGCCCTCGCTCACCGCAACTGGGGAAAGCCCTCGCACAGAAACGAAGACCCAACACAGCAAAAATAAATAAAAATAAATTAATAAACTCCTACCCCCAACATCAAAAAAAAATTTTTTTTTTCCCTTAGACATTTGTATTTCTTCTTTTGAGAATTTCCCAGTGATTCCCTTTGCTGTTTTTCTATTGGCACAGGTCCATTTTCTTATTGATTTTTCTAAAAGAGTTGTTAAGTGTTTATACTAGTAACGCTTTCACTCTAGTATGTGTTGCAGATATTTTTCTTTCTTTTGTTACGTTTTTAAATTTTTTGATGGTTTTTGAAGCATAAACATTAAATTTTTTTAATTCAAATATATCATTCTTTCAGTGTAATATTTAGGAAGTTCATCACCACTCCAAGATTATATTCACCTATACTTTTTTTTCTAGTACTTTTATGTTTTAATTTTTAACATTTGAATCTCCGTTGAAATTTATTTTGTGTATAGGGAGCAGCCTTCATCCAGGGCACGGAACACAAGGTCTGTCAAGTCATGGTTCTCAGTAAATATCTGGACCTGTCAGCAGGTCCTCACCCTTACATATTATCATTTACATACTCAGAATTCTGATTATTTATACCAAGTAGCATCTAGTTGATGAAATGGTAATATAACATAGGATAGAATATATGAGTTTAAAGATGATTTCCAAGATTCTAGCAAGGGTTGGAAGGAGAATTTTGGAAAGGGTGTAATTTTACCTGGGTCTTGAAGAAATTTGTGCTTCCTGTGCTTTCCAGGAGCATGATTTCAGGAATAGCCCACCTAGAGAGGCAGAAAATTAACATCAATTTAAAGGAACTAATTTTGGCAGCAAGAATTATGTAGTATAATTTAAAATAGTAAAAACATATTTTTACCAGTATTTAAAGAACAAGAAAAATATAGTAAGTACTCATGTGCTCACTACCTAGGTTTTACAAATATTAACCTTTGGTCATCACATTTCAGTTTTTTTCTGAAGAAATGGATAGATCCTTGAAGCTCCCTGCACCCTATTTGTCTCACACCATCCCTTCCCTGAGGTAACGACTAGCTAAAACTAGTTTCTTACCCATCTGTGTTTTTCCTTGTCACAATTCAGCCTACCAACGCTTTAATTCAAGTTTATTAGTAGATTGTTATTCACTGTGGCCAAGTCTAAAAGAAGAGGCTCACATGTCACAGTAAGCAATGTGGATTGGTGCTTTCTGTGTATCAGTATGGTATCTGGTAAAACATGCCATGATGTGGTATGTTATCTCTGCTAGGAATTTTTTCAGTGGGGGAACAGCACCCTATTAGCCATCTTTCTTGGTCTAAGTAAATATAACTGTAAATCCTAGACTATTTATAGAAATTGCTGGTTCTTAATTTCTTAATTAAGCTGTACATACAGATTAGCAAGGATTATCTGATGTGCCATGGGCAGAACTGGAATATCTTACACTTCTTTTTATCCCCTTACAGCTTGTTGTTTATTCATAGTAAGAATCTCAGAATTTTAGGAAAGGGCTCTAGAGATATTTTGATTCTACCCCTTTATATTTTATTTTAGTTTTCAATTAAAAAATAGTCTTTATTTTTAGATCAGTTTTAGGTTTACAGAAAAACTCAGCAGAAAGTGCAGAGAGCTCCCATATACCTCCCTCCACCTAGTTTCCACTATTATTAACATCTTTCATTAGTGGGGTACATTTGTTACAATTGATGAACATAGTGATATATCATTAGCTAAAGTTCATAGTTTACATTATCCCTTTATATTTTAGAAATGAACAAACATACTAAGAATTTCACTTGATCAGGACTTCAAAGCTAGCATATAACCCCAAGGTTTGCCCTCTTTTTAGTGCTTCATAAATTTATTTACTTATTTGGTTGCACCAGGTCTTAGTGGTGGCAGGCGGGCTCCTTAGTTGTGGCACGTGAACTCTTAGTTGCGGCATGCATGTGGGATCTAGTTCCCTGACCAGAGATCAAACCTGGGCCCCCTGCATTGGGAGCACAGAGTCTTATCCACTGCGCCACCAGGGCAGTCCCGGTGCTTCATAAATTTAGAGAGTTATTTTGATGCAGTATTATCCTGGACTCTACAATCTGAATTAAAATGTCAGAAAATAGTGCATTTGTATAATAAAATCACACCATAAATGTTTTCGGTAAAACTTTTTCATTGTATTAATTTTTTTTGTGGTAAGTTTTTTGTTTTCTCACACATATATCATAAAACAGTATTCCCAAGTCCCTTTTCATATGTATTTGTTATTTGTTAAATTGTTCCATGTAGTTTTAAATATTTTAAGTAATAAATATTAATTTTGATGTGTTAAATTTTGCTTCATAGTGTTTCAGTGAAGTGTTTTATTTTAACTTGCATAACATTTTTGAAGTTAGAAATAGCTTTAATTTAATTATCTCATTTGAAGTATTGTCTTCCTTAGTTGACAGATGAGGAAGTTTAGAGTTGTAAATGTTCAAAAGATTGTAATAATGTCTTTCAGAAAAGATTCAGAATACAAATGTTTTCTGAGTCTAAGTTCAAAATGCTAATATTATGTGGCTTATATTTTAGACATATTAATTTCTGTATCTGTTATATAAAAAGGGACCCTGAGATAAAATATGTAAAACAGTCTTTGGCTCTCTTAATCAATCCCTACTTTTTTTTTTAACTCAGAATTATTTTAGTTTTAAAAATATTTCTCACTGTTAATTATTACCTTGAAACCATAAGCATGTAAATTTATTCAGAAAACTTCAGTCAGTTTGATGTAAGAAAATAGGTAATTTTAATAACATTCTCTAATATTGAACTGTTACTTTGATGTGAAGATTTATATAAATTAAATCCATTATAGTATGTTCTCAGCTTAAAGTTATATATTTTAATTTTACTTAGTGTTTACTTAGTAAATGGGGGATCAGAAAGTATGTTTCTATTGTTTCATTCAGTAAAGATGCATGATGTATGCTCAGCACATTTGATCCTGGGGCTGCAGAGTTAAGACAAGTTCTAGTTGAGAAGACTGTATGAAAAGTTGCATGAAAAAGTTAAGGTTTATTTGCTGTGTTAACATGCATGGTCAAGAAGGACTGGGGGAAACCCCAGCCTTAAAGGCTTGCTGGGGAGTGGCAGAAGAAGAGGCTGCAGAGTTTGGATTTGATTCTGTTTAAGGATTTTAAACAGAAAAATGCCATTGTTAGATTTTCATTAACATCATGGTTAGGTTTTATTAACAACATGCAATTCATAACCTTAGTAATCTACCTATTACTAGATAATCTACCTTCTCTTAGCTCAAGGAAGTAGGTTATGATTGTGATAGACTGAAATGTGGGGAAAAAATTCCAAAATATTTTGATGAAAATGAGCCAGACTACCTGGCTATCTGGTTTGTATCTGTGTGTGTGTGTGTGTGTGTGTGTGTGTGTGTGTGTGTGTATAAATGTGAGTAAATTTTACAATAAACGAGATGGTTCAAGTTGCCATTTAAAATAATAATTATTATTTTTACAAACCATTGTTTTTAAACTTCCCATGGAAACTGCTGTTAACTAATTTTTATTAGCACTGTAACCTTGGGTAACTTGTATCTGCTCTACTTGCAGGGACAGCATGAAGATAAATGATAGGGTAAAATAGCTTTGAACTATCAAGACAGGCCATATAAATTCAAAGCGTTGGTATTGCAGGGTTTGGGAAAAGCTGAGAGCATTTATTTCTGAGGTACTTAATTTGTGGCAATTACCAAAAAGATACTTTTATTTTACAAAACTTTGTAGTATTTGATATTGTTCATCTCTTAACCCTTCTGGAAACTTTTCCCATCGCTGCCATTTCTTTGGTGTCATTTCTTTCTGGCTACAATTTTAAGGGTTTCTTCAAAGGTTCTTGGGGTTCTGTGTCCCCTGTCCCCTGGCTCTTCTTCCTTCTGTGCTCTTTCATCTGTTCTTATAGTTTTAACTACCACGTATATGTCTCATAATCCCAGTCCAGGTCTCTCCTCCAGCTTCAGACTTCAGTGTGAGACAAGCACTACTGTCAACATGTGCAAAACTGAACCCATTAATCCTCCTCTATAATCTGGTCCCTGCCCATCTCGCTGGTCTCATTTGTAGACTCCCTGTCTTGAATTTTATTCTGTAATAAGAACAGCTATAGGTTGAGCACTTACTGTGTGCCACAAGCATTGTGCACCTTACTTGCATGTCTTATGTAATTTCACCACATCCCTATGGGATGGATATTTTTATTATCCCATTTTACTGATGAAATTCTGAGAAGTTAAATAATGTGTCCCAGGTCATATAGCTTGGAAATGGCAATTTTGGGATTTGAACACAGCCTGCTCTAACACCAAGTTTGTGGCTATCTATCAGAGTACCCATAATCCCTATATGTTACTTGTTACTAGTGGAAACATACTGTACATCTTACAACAGAGTCCTTCCATGTCAGCCTTTCTAGTTTGGTATATAATTCAAGACTCAGGGATAACTGTAATAAGAGCTAAGTGATCACTTTCAACTTCTGGAAAGGTCACATTATTACCTATATTATGATACTGGTTCCTTAAGTAGAAGTATATCGGGTTCCTTTTAGACTCAATACACAGCTGTATTGAGTTGTGATTGTGTATGAATGTAACAAGCATGTTCTCCTTTTGCTTAAGGCTGCTTTCCTGAGATGTGCTCTTAATGCCTGGGTTCAGCAACTCAGCACCCTGCCAGTTCTTACCTCCTTGGTGTGGTGTCTTCTCAGGCAGTGTTCTTAGTCTGGAACGTCTTCATCCTTCCTCCTATTTTCACCTTCCCCTTGCTCGGCAAACTTCTACATTTTAAGAACTTAGCTGAGGCATCATCACCTTGTGTAAGAAGCTTCCCAGACCTTCTCCTGTATCTCTAGGCTGAATAAAGTCTTCTTGCTCTGTATTCCTTTAGCGTCTTGTATATATCGATAAGCATTTTAAACTGTCATAGTGTCATAATGTACAAATATTTGTTTACATTTTAGTCATTCTCATTAGATGATGAGCACTCTGGGATAGAAATGATGTCTCAGGCATTTTTGTGTCCATAGTACTCAAATGCCTTATGTACTTTTATTGAATTACTGCCTGACCAAATGACTAAATGATTGCTTTTATTGCTAGTGTCAACTTTCTAGACACTATAAACCTAATAACACTGTTTATTATTTTTTCAATTGAAGGACTAGTGTATTTGATCAATAATCATAAGACTAAAAAACATAGTTTTTTATTTCTCTGTTGTTACATAGCATCACAGCCAAACTGTTCCCAATCAGTGATAATTTATCTTATTTTAAAAAGTTATAATGACATGTACATTTTAAAATGTGTTAGATTGCATATATTCAGTGGTTAAAGAGTTCCACAGAATTTTGAGTGTTAGGTGATCGTTAGCCTTTTAAACCCATTCTATTCTGAAAGTATAAATTTAATGCTTTGTTATCAGGCATTGCAGTAATTCATGCTGTGATTTCATTTGTACTGCTAATGTTATGTTTTTTCATTAAGGCTTTAATTACCTCAAATATTTAATTAAAGCTGTGTTTTCAAGCTTTGGCATAATGATCTTAAAGATTAACTGTGTACTTGCAAGTGTAGTCAAAATAAAAATAGAAATCCAGAGAGACTTATTTCTTGCCAGTCTCAGCATGATTATAATTTTCCAAAGTGATTTTCATGTTTGAAGAACTTTTTTTTGTTTGAACCTAATATTCTGTTTTAAAAAAAGAAAGCTTTTAAGGTAAAATCTAACATTTTTCCTTGATAGCTGCTTTAAGAGTAATGTTTCAAAGTGTGTAAAAGTAATTATTTGGACAGTGATTTTTTTTTTTTTTTAAACTGAAATCTTGACAAGAATGGAGCTGGGGAAACATAAAATGCTACCTTTGTAGTAGAGAATGAAGGGCCATTTTCCTTAAAAAGGTATATTTGAGATTTTTTTACTCCGGCTCATAAGGGATGGGAAAAGGATCCATGATGTTCCTAGGAACTGCTGACCCAGTTGATATATGTTTGTAGTATGGTCTCCTGTGACTTCTAGAATAGGCATGGTCAGCTGCTATCTCTTCCTGTGCCTGCCTGTGCTTTCCCTTTACAACAGTCATCACACATAAATCTCTAATGCCTCTTTTCTTTCCAGGCTCTAAAGTTTATGATGGCTAGGGATTGTGGATGTTTGTTTGGTACTGTGTAATCGGTGCCTAATCAATAGTTACAGAATAAGTGATGCAAACACGCAGAAAATGGGGATTTGTTCCCCAAAAGTAATTGTTTTGGTCATGGTGATGTTTGAAGCACTGTAGATCTTGAAATAAATTGTTAAAGAGCAATTGAATTAGCTTTACTATTATGGTCTAATTCATTATATATCTAGTAACTTCAGTTATCCAAAATATTGTTTAAATGCTATACAATCCATCTTTTTTGGATAGTCATTTATTATATTTTATTTAAGAAATTATTTTGTACTTAAATTTTGTTCTTTGATGTTTGGAAGTTATGAATTCTTCAAACAAAATAGTAGAGTTATACTCCACATATCTCAAAGCTTCCATGAGAAGTAAACATATTTTTCAAAGTTGATAATACAGGTAAAACTTTCCCGTGGATAGAAGTACCCAGACCTCACATTCTACCTCAGATCCGTAATTCATAATCTGCTGTGTGCCTCTTTGGCATTTCCACTGACCCCACCACTGACTGACTGGGAATGGGGTGTGGGGATGCTACTGATTGTGACTTACCACTGACTCGGGCAGAGACGTACTTTCGTTTATTCTTCATGGTGGATGTAGGGATGGTTGAAGCATTTACAAAAGACTAAGGCTCCTGGATAACAAAGGAAATTAACATGAAGAGTAAATTAATTTCACTTACAAAAACCAAAGTCCTCACCATGGCCTACAAGGCCCTACATTATCTGGCCTCTGATGCGTTTCTGACTTCCTGTCCTTCTTCCCTGCTCCTGTCTCACTGGGTTTTACCACACTGGCTTCCTTGCCTTTGCCCCAGCTGTACTCTCTTGCCCCAGATATTTGCATAAGTAACTCCCTCCTTCAAGGCCTTACTCAGACTTTACCTTCTTTCTCAGTGAGGCCTGCCCTGATCACCTTATGTAACTACAATCCATATCCTGCTCTACTTTATTCTTTTTTCTGTAGTACCTAATCACCTCTAACGTATGATATAACCTATAATTTACTTATTTCTTATATGTATTATATTGTTTGTCTCCTGTAACTAAAATGTAAGTTTAATAAGAGAAGGGTTTCTCTATCAGTTTCTGTTTTTCATTGTTGTTGTTGTTATTTAAATAAACAAGTGTATCTCAGGTACCTAGAACACTGGTGTATGGTATACAGAAGATGGTCAGTAACTGTTTGTTTAATAAAGAAGTCCAGATCCAAGAAAGCCAGGCCTAGACAGATGAAAAAACACCCTTTCTTGCCATCTAAGTTCTGTTTTTTAACCCTTCTTGGAATGATTGCCAGTGAAGAATGACTGTACTTGGTAGAAACCCTGACTCTACCCCATGGGAATGTGGCCCAGTTATGCTGTGGCTTTCTCTCTATATTCCCAAAGTGGTGTTAATAGATGGTCTCATCATTTATACTAAGCAGTAGTTAAGCCTGGAACAGAAATGAGCTTTAGTGGTGGAGTGAATCGCTGAGATAATAGGACCAGTATAGTAGGTTTGTTCCTTTACAACCTGCCCCAGGTTTGAGAAGTTCGTAGGAGTTAAGTGAATTAGGTTTTGGTTCTGACTGTAACCAATTCATTGTCTTATCTTATGACTCTGGACTTATGTTTCTTCAATAGTAAAATTGAACTAGATTGTATTTTTTTTCTAACTCTGTGAAGTTTAGCTATATCATCAGAAACATTTTAAGCTTTATAATTTAGGAACCCTCTTTCAAAATATGTTAGCGCTTAGGTTAATAATCATGTTACTATACTATGTTTAAGATTTATACTTGGTAAGGTGCTGCATATATAAAAACAGTTGCGCATACTAGTAGTGTCAAGAACCTAACAATCATTCTTTTCTTATGTAATTTCACAAGAAAAAACAAATTTGTGCTAATCCTTAGACTTCAGTTAACTAGAAAATTGAGTCTTTAGACATGATAGATAACTCATGCTAGGATCTATCTCCCTCCTTGCTTTCTCTCTTCTTTCCCTTATTTCTTCTCTATCCTTCAGGTTATCTACTGTACAGTTTCCCCTTTTTTTTTTTTTTTTTTTTTTGCTTAGAGAACAAAAGGATGACACTTTACAGGTATTTTTCAAGAATTTTGCTTTTTCAATATATATTTTATTCATCATTGTACCCCCTAGCATCCAGCAGATTGTCTTGTACATATAGAGGCTCCTTAAGTGTTGCTTGGATGAATGAATTTGCTTTTATTTTTACCTCAATACTTAATTGACTCAAAGTGATTTTTTAATTTTTATTGTTTTAAGAAAGGTGACTCTTGTGATGGTGGGACTTGATAATGCTGGTAAAACGGCAACAGCAAAGGGAATCCAAGGAGGTAAGCTGAAAAAATTTATTATTAAATTACTCTGATTTATTTATTTAAATTGCTTTATTACATATTCATTGGGTACATATACTGTGTACTCTATTACTTTATATTCTTAGTATACTTGAGGCTAATGTGGTGAATAGACTCTGGCTTAATAGTACCAGCCTGTTATGTTTCAGATTTGAATGAATGCAGAGGCTCCTCGAGGTTTTTGATCAGCTAAGAGGGATCGCAGCTGTCTTCTAGCCAGTAGGAAGGAAAAAGTAAAAAAAGGACATGCCCCTGCCTTTAAGGATCCCTATCTTCTACTTACATTTTCTTGGCCAGAATTTAGTCACAGGGCTACAACTAAATGAAAGCGAAGTAGAAATACAGTTAGCCAGCACAGTTCTCTTTGCATTTTTTGATTTTTTTTCAACATGATGTGTAATTTTTACAGTTACATTAAAGATACATTAAAGGGTTTTATGTCATTTATATTACATCTCATTGGATGTATTTATTTAGTCTTAATTTAATGCTTTGTAACTACAATATAGAGGTACTATACTAGTGAGTTTGTTGTGTACCCAGAAGATGTAGCACGAGCCAGGCATCTTGAGGGTATGAATTGGGAGAAAACCTAACATATATTTGTTCCTGAAAATGGATTTTGCAACTAGATATCATGCATGACGGATAGGGAGCTTTTATTTATGGAAATTCATGAAAAAAAATTGACACCTTGAAAAATTTGCTGTTGGAGAAAAACATTTTGTCACCCCCAATTAGTTGCAAACTATATATTATTGTTTGAGGAGGCTTCTAAAGCCTTTTTGTACCCCTCATGCTGTCACCTAGGTTATATCCTTGCAAAGCACTCACTGTCACCATCTAAACCAAGGGTTTGCAAACCTCTTCTGTAAAGATCCATATAGTAAATATTTTAGACTTTGAGAGTCATATGGTCCCTTTCCCAGCTACATAGCTCTGACATAGTAGTGCAGAAGTAGCCATAGAAAATATGTAAACAAATGAGCATGGCCATGTTCCAATGAAACTTTATTTATAGACCCTAAAATTTGATGTGTTATGAAACATTATCCTTGGGTTTTTTTTGGAAATTATTTTAAAATGTAAAACACATGCTTAGCTTGAGGGCCATGTGAAAACAGGTGGCCAGCCAGATTTGGCCTGCAGGCCATGAAACCTTATCTAAACGTTTTCTCTTTCATCCCTTCAAAGCCTTATGTTCAAGGGAGCAGGATCCAGGAATGTGCTAATCAGACTGTCTAATTATTTGTGTGTACTTAGAACAAACTCTTTCGATCAGGCCTTCTTCTGAATTCCACCTCCATTAGTTTCTTTTTCTGAGTTTAGAAAATGTTCAAAGTGTCACATCATGAACAAAAAGTCAAAGCTGCCTTCAACTTTGAGCTCCCCTCTGGCTCTGTTTTTGTTTTTCATTTCGTATTTACTCTTCAGCCTACTCCAGTGACTGATTTCTTACCATTTTTCTTTTTTAAAGATTCCAGTTATATAGAACGACTTGAAGTTTTTCAAATTGAGCCTTTTGATACCTTTGTGATTTTGTTTATGCTGTTCCCACTTGCCTTATTAAAGGGAATATCAACTTATCCTTAAAGACATTATCTACTTATCTCTAAATATGCTTGTTTGTCGTATAGTCTCCTTCTTTATGAAGTTTCTTATGATCTCCTGCTGCCCTCACCCCTTACCACCACCGTCAGTACAATTGACCACATCCTCTGTTTATGTCTACTCTTATCTGTATCTACTTGTATAGCTACTTAATTGCCCCTCTTTTTATGTATTACTCTACCTCTCCAGACTATAAATTCCCCAAGGGCAGTTTTACTTATTTTGGTGTCCCAGTTCAGGCCATGCCTTAGTAGGCAGTCTTCCTAAAACATTTCTCCCATGGCTTCTCTTAGCTTATTTCTGTTTTGTTTTTTATTAAAATTAAAAAAAAAAATTTATTGTATATTTCCTCCTTTCATTTGAGATAATCTTCCTCTCCTACTGTGTTGCCGTTGTCTGTGTTCAATATAATATAATTTTATTATAGCTTCCTAATCTAAGAGTACTTTCCCTATCTTGAGGTTCACTTCCTTCAATCAGCTTCTCTTCTTCATGGCTGTCAAAGTGATTGCATTAATAGGATATAGGTTCAGTTGTGCTAACAAATAAGCCTAAAATAACAGTGGTTTAATAAAATAGTTTATTTCTCTCTCATATTACAGCACAGGGAAAAGTAGTCTAGGGCTGGCATAGCAGCTCTCTGGTATTAGAGACTCAAGTTCCTTTTCCTATTTGCTTTGCCATTCCTAGTGTTCTCCCTTGCCTACCTGGTCCAAGGTGTCTCACTACTACATGTGCATTTCAGCTGGAAGGAAGAAGTAAAGGACAAAGGGAGGCTATCCTTCTCTTTTTTTAAAGTATGTGAACCAGAAGCCACCACATCATTGCAGTTCATAGGCCATTAGCTAGAACCCGTGGTGTTCCAGAGCTGGTTGCTACTTGCTATTATTGGCTCATATTAGGCAACGAGAGCCAGTTAGGCACCTCTCCTCCAAACTCTATGTTCAGGTGCCTCATATTGGTAATTTGAAATAGTCCACAGCGGGATTATTTACACCATGACAATTGGAAAACACTATCAGAGTTCCACAGCCTCCAAAGCCAGTTAAACATTTAACAGTATACCACCAGCACATTATCTAGAACCTGTTCTCATGGCCACCCCTAGCTGCCATAGAGACTGGGGATTGCATTCTTTATCCTGAACAGCCATGTGCTCAGCTAAAAAATCCAGGATTCTCTGACTTTCCAGTATTATTTCCTAATAGTTCTAAGGAACTGTTGTTATTTTGGGTGGGAAAATTCTTTGTGTAAATTGGTCCCTAGCATTGTTGACATTAACACATCTTTATTATATCGTAGTTATTTGTTTATGTATATATTTCTTCTTTTTCCATCTATATAAGTGCTCTATAAGATCAGAAAATATTAATAAATTTTATTAATCTTTGTATATCTAGGACCTTGCATAGTACTTAGCATATAACGTAAGCTCAATAAATAGTTATTGATTATATATTTTCATTTTATCTTGAACTTTCTAGGCATTGTCTTAACATATATGCTTTACTGAAATCCTCAGGATTAGGGACCATATGTGTTTGAACGCCTGGTTCTTGTATGATGCCTGATTTATAACAGGCCCTCAATAAATGATTACAAGCATGGTTGGATGGGTAAATATATGGAAGAATGGACATAACGATAGCAGCTTCAGCTGTCCTAGCAGTCTGGTGTTGTAGTATTGAGCAGTTATATGCTTTGTACTGAGTGCTAAGGATACAAAGATAGTTACCAGCTATTGGGAAGGTATAGGCTATTGTGGAGACCAGCAAGAACACAGAATATTACAATAGATGGTGTAGGTGATACTGAAAGTAGGAAGGAATCATCAGAGAACGATTTACAGAAAAGGTCGTAACCTGAACATTTAGTCTTGAGCCTTGAAACACAGAATCATGAGTAGAAGCCAGAGGAAAGAATAGAGAAATTGGGGAGGGTGTTCCATGTATCAAAAGAAACAGGCTTTTAAAGTCCTGAATACCTGAATTTGAGTCCTGGCTCTGTCTACCATGTAACCTTGAAAAAATTACTTAATATGAATTGGTTTCCTGGGAATAGTGCCATCATTTTATCTGTACTTACATTGTTCCCCTGCTTGGAATTTTATTCTCCCTTCTTTGTTATAATTTTTTTGTCTTTTAAGACTTTACTCCTATTTCATTTCCTCTCTGAAGGCTTTCTAGGCCATGACTCACTTCTAGCTCCTCTTTACCCTTTTTCTCTTGAATGCCCTCCATCTTAGTTTGGGCTGCTATAATAGAATACCATAGACTTAGTGGTTTAAACAACAGGTATTTCTCACAGTTCTGGAGGCTAGGAGCTGCAGTCAGGGTGCCAGTATGGTCGGGTACTTAGTGAGGGCCCTCTTCTTGGTTTACAGACAGCCATCTTCTCGCTTGTATCCTTATGTGGTGGAAAGAGAGAGAGGAAACAAGCTCTCTTATGTCTCTTCTTATAAGGGCACTAATTCCATCATGGGGGCTCCATCCTTGTGACCTCATCTAAACCTAATTACCTCCCAAAGGCCCTACCTCCAAATACCATCACATTGGGGATTAGGGTTTCAACAGATGAGTTTTGCCAGGGACATAAAAGTGCAGTTCATAATACCTTCACACTGTGCTCTCCAGTCTTGTTTGTAGAACATATAGGTTCTTGTGTTATTCCCATTAATGGGAATAACACAGTTCTCTCTGAATTGTACTGGATATTCTTTGAGGACAGCAACCCTTTTTTATTCATCTTTGCATTCTAATGCCTAACAAAGTCCTGGTACTGAGTAGGTATTCTGTATGTGTTATTTCCCTTATCCCTTCCTCAGGATAGTTGATTTATTTTCACTGATAATTTCCTGGGGGTACCTTTCAAATCATACTCAAAGACAGCTGCCTATTTTAACTGTGAAGCCAGTTCTGGCCTAGACTAGATCCACATTTTTAAATGTCTAGTTTAATTCTGTTTTTGGAATATATGGCTGCTTATATTGCTTCTAAACTTGCCTTTTTCTCCTTCTAGATAAGGCAGGTCTTTTAAAAATTTGACTTGTGATGTCTATTAACTTTCTAGAGAGCTGTGTAAACTGCATTAAGATGCTTGCTGAAAGGGAATGGTACATTGCAAGTCTGTTTCTCTGTCACACCTAAGCCTAACAGCAAATGCCTCTCAAATTTATCTTTTTTTTTTTTTTTTTTTGCGGTACGTGGGCCTCTCACTGTTGTGGCCTCTCCCGTTGTGGAGCACAGGCTCCGGACGCGCAGGCTCAATGGCCATGGCTCATGGGCCCAGCCACTCCGCGGCATGTGGGATCTTCCCGGACTGGGGCACAAACCCGTGTCCCCTGCATCAGCAGGCGGACTCTCAACCACTGCGCCACCAGGGAAGCCCTCAAATTTATCTTTGTAACAGCAAATGTTTTGCTGAATGTGGGAATGATAAGACCCTCTAAACCAGTGTTGTTCAGTAGAGCTATTGCAATGACGGACATGTTCTATATTGGCTCTGTCCAGTAGGGTGGGCCACCAGCCACATGTGACTTTTGAGCACTTGAAATACAGCTTGAACAACTGAGGAGCTGAATTATTTTATTTAAGTTTAATTGATTTAAGTTTTAAAAGCCTCATGTAGTTTGGTGGCCACTGTATTGACCGTGCAGCTGTAAACAAAGTACAGTGGAGTAATATTTGTTGTGAATTCTAGCGATGAAGAGAGAATGGAAGAGACAGACATGAAGTTTGAACTCTTCTCTGTAACCACTGAGTCACTTGGTTCTGTTAATCTTTCATGAGTTCTCTCTTGCCATTCTTCTATTTTTATTTTCATACCTCTCCAAAAAGTGGCTATCACTCTCATTTTCAGTCCGTTTAGAGACTTTTGCAAAGATGAATCTGAAGAAAGACTACTTAAGTCACCTTAATTATGTTATTGGTCTGCTAAAATACCTTCCGTGGCTCCCAATTCTCTATCTTAAGAACCCTCTTCATTGTACATTCAGACTTAAGGGTTTGCTCCAACTACAGTGTTCAACTTGTGCGTGCATCTTGCTTTTACCATTTCTATTACTTAGGTCACTCATCTGACTGTCTAAATCCTACTGAGCTTTAAGGCTTAGGTCCCAGCTCCTAGTTCAAGTCTTGAACCTTAGTGATCTTTTTAATCTCTTACTGTCATTACCTCTCTGGCAGTTATAATTGTATACATCCTGTACCTTCTTCTTTGTGCTGTCATATGCAGAAGTCCAAAGAAATTCAATTATAAATTTATGAGAATATTCTGTATTCTATTCTTGTAGAAGAAAATAAAATCTACTCTTTGTATTTGTAAGCTGTCCTTAAAAGTCTCTTTATTGCAATTATAGATTTAATTCAGTTAATTAAAAAAGAAAGGTCCTATACTCTTCATAGCTTCTCCCATTATTTGGTTGTTCTAGACTATTCTCTAAATGTTTAGTTTTTCTTTATAACTCCACAGAGGTTGTAATGGTCCTTGGGCATGGCTGTGGTGTTGAAGGTTGAAATTTTTATTGTTTGTAACTTGGGGAGTCAGTGGCCTTAAAGGCAAGAGTTCATTTGTTTATTTATTCTACAGATCCTTATTAAGTACCCGTTATATGGTGGGCATTAGTTTAGGAACTGGGGTTATATCAATAAAAACAAACAAGCAAACAAAAAAAAACAGACAGAAATTCCTATCTGCAAGGAGTGTAGATTCTAGTTGGATATTTTATAGTATCTACCTTTCCCCCAAACCAATGTGCTTAGATGTAACGCTTATTGTGTAAGCAAATAATAAACATTCTATTTAGTACTAGAGTATGATGAATAACACATTTATGTCATTTAAGTTGTGAAGTTAAATTAGTGTTATTAATTTAAGGTCTAAAGATTCTTTCTTTTATATCATTTGAAACAGAGTATCCTGAAGATGTAGCACCTACCGTTGGATTTTCCAAAATTGACCTTAGACAAGGAAAGTTTGAAGTCACCATCTTTGACTTGGGAGGTGGAAAAAGAATTCGGGGAATCTGGAAGAATTACTATGCTGAATCTTATGGAGTAATATTTGTTGTGGATTCGAGTGATGAAGAGAGAATGGAAGAGACAAAAGAGACAATGTCAGAAGTGATAAGACATCCTAGGATATCGGGAAAGCCTATATTGGTGTAAGTAATGTTGGTGTCATTGTAAACGTAGAGACAGCAGCATTAAGTCATTAAATTTACCTAAGTTACAAAATACTGAATAAGCTAAATTGTCACACCCTCGTATGATAAAATGTATGTAATTTACTGGGAGTTGTTAATATACCAAGGCCTTATTATAATGCTATCTGTAGAGGTTAAGCACAGAGGCTATGTAATGAAGAAATCTTATAATTAGATCTCCTGGGTTTTCAAATGTAAACTCTTTGTTTTATTTGATCATTTACTTTTGTCAGATTTTGAAAATGGTCTATTAACAAGGTTCTAAAATGTTTTTCAATTTATTTTCCTTTTTTAATAACTTACTTATGTTTTGCCTCTGTCCTTTTTTTCTTGAAGAGTATTCTTGTTTGAAAGTTTAGATGGTTTATTCTTTTAATGCCATGTTGATTTCTCAGTTTTTACTACTATATTTCAGAACTGAACATGTGGTCTGTGCCATTATCAACTTAGTTGTATGCTTAGCATCATTTTGTCCATCTGCCTAAACATTTAAAAAAAATTAAGTGACAAAGGACTTTTGCACTACCCGCCCTCATAGCATTTCTGCATAGTAAACACCAGATGGTGCTATAACTTTGAGACATAGTAAAGTGAAAGTAGTTTAAATTGCTCTTAAAATTGGAGTAAGTGGAATGTGTGTTTTGCCTTCTTGTCCCTTTTCCCTCGTTCTTGTGTTTCAGTACTAACGATTAAAAAAAACCCCAAGCAACCTATCACATGGTTAACTGAGAAATTGTAAGACAGAGTTCCTCAGTGGTCCTCAGTAATAAATGAACATTTTTAAATGAGGCAGTTTGGAAGCTCTGATTACAAAAAGTAAAACTTTATTGTATCATTTATTGTTAAGCTTATACTGTTTAATTTTTATACATTTAACTAATTAAAGAAGTTATTTGATATATATATAATTAATTCTCACCTTTATTGAATATGAAATAGATTTTAATAGATATGTATACAAAGAGTAAACTTTGTTGAACCCATAGACTAAATTAGTCTCTATCAATGTTTAAGCATAGAACCAGTGACTTCTAAAGCAAAAAGTATTAATGACTGATGTTCATTTGTAAAATAATTGAGTGTGCTTTTTTTAACCCAATAGTTATTTATTTAATTTATTCTTTTATTCATGTATTCTCTCATGCATTTATTCATTCATACATGTACTAATTCGACAAATATTTATTGAACATCCACTGTGTGCTAGACATTGTTCTGGTGATAGGGATACCTTTGGGAACAAAAACAATAAAACTCCATGTATGATCTCAGGAACTTACATTCTAGGGGGTGACACACAATAAATGTAATAAATAAATTGTACATTAGGTGATAAGTATATTGAAAACAAAGCAGGGAAAAGAAGATCAGGAATCCTATGGTGGTGGTGGTGACAGGGGCATGTTACTCTTAAAATTAGGATAATCATACTAGGTCATATTGAGAACATGACACTGGAGGTAAGAGAGTCAGTCATGCAGATAGATGTATGTGGCAAAGCGCTGAGGCAGAGGCATGCAGTTTGTGTCTGCAGTGTTTACTGAATAATCCAATGTCAGCAAGATATCTGCTTTCAGTTCTGTCACATCTCTCAGCTAGTGTATTTCCAGAATTGGAAAAAAAAAAAACAACTCACAACTATGATGATTGCTCACCATTATAATTTCATAGTCAGTGCGATCTCACAAAGACATGGGAATTAATTAGGGATCAATAATATGTTTATGAAATATGGAATGGTTTGCCATTTGATGAGTTTTTCTCAAAGGAGTTTTACAACCATAGAATTTTTATTAATAAAGGTAAACTTTTTGAGATGTGTGTGCTTCAGAAATATACAAAATTTACTAAAAAGTAAATATTCTCTTTTTTTTTTTTTGGCCACACTGCACGGCATGTAGGATCCTAGTTCCCCAACCAGAGATCGAACTCACGCCCCCTGCGTTGGGAGCGCAGGGTCCCAAGCACTGGACTGTCAGGGAAGTCCCAAAAAGTAATATTCTTAATAAATTTAGAAGATGTAGGAAAGAATGAGGTTAAAAAAAAAATGATTGACCTATCATGCAGAGCCAACCACTGCTATCATTTTGATGAGTTTCCTGTGCATATTTTTGTAAAACATGTAACGTATGCAGTGTTCATATAATACATAAAATTTTCTATCCCACTCTTTTTTCTGTTTATAAATCCGTCTTGAATATCCACCCTAGTCCCATATTTGGAAGTTCTCCTGTTTACCTTTTTCTCTCTGACCTACAATTAATTTGTCTTTTTGATGTTACTATCTTAATATCGTTTGAGTCTCTTCACTCCTCTCTATTCCCTTTAATGTTACCTCCTTTCAGCCTTTCTTCACTTCTCCCTTGTGTTACTGATTAGTCTCCTAACCAGTCTCCCTGGTAGCAGTCTTGCCTATTCTCTAAGCTCTCCTCTACATTGCTAGCAGGAGCCCTTTTCTTTATTTGATATTTTTCAAATTACAAAATTGGTACATGCTTTAATAAGTGAAACAATGCAAGAATAGATAAAGTACTTGAGAGCTCTGTTTTAAATCCAAATTTGATCATTTTACTTTTCCTCTGCTCAGAGTCCTTCAGGTTGCCTCCATAGCTCCACACAGATAGGAAAGTCTGTGTTTTAACTGACCCTAGCACATAATAGGTATGGCATTGAAAAGTCCATTGGATAGTAAGTGGGAGGGGCGTCCAGTAGAGCCCTAGTAAGCTGAGTGCTAGGGTGTGGAGATGTAGGGGAGGCTACCTGAATTAGGAGGCTGGCTACAGTGCTCCTTGTTGCACATAGCTGCTTCCTTCCTGCCCACGGACATTTGGACCTCTCATCTGCGAAATTCTATAATGGCATCTAATTTCTTCCGATCACCACTTGTCTGTCTGAGCCTAAACTAGTTGATTTAGGACCTACAAAGCCTCTCAGAACTCACTTCAACCCCTTGATAATTTTCTCTTCCCACCCTCTAATAATGAGCAAACAGAGGACAACAACAGACCTCAGAAGATTCAGTCATTCAACAGAAGGAAAGAAACCTGAAGAATTATTATCTTGTCTGTAATCATGAAATTACAAATTGGTAGAGCAGGATTCATTCATGCTATGGGAAGCAGAGTAGATGACCACGATAGCAGGTCCTGGACACTCTAGCTCTGCCTGACCTGATTCTGCACAGCAGTCTGACAGCATGTGTCATTGCAAATGAAGCCTCAGTCACATTTCACTTTATGTCACAGATGTGAGGGTTCTCTTGAAAGGTCAGAGTCGTAGATCACTAGGCTTCGGTGTTTTATTAGCTCGGAATTTCTGTTTGGCAGTTCTCTAGTATTTACTGCTTAATCAGCATAATATTCCAGTCAAAATCTCTGAAATAAATGGTGAAAAGGTGAAAAAACATGGGTTTAGAGAGAAGACAGAGAATCTGAAACCTGGATTCTAAAAGTTGTGTATTTGTTTATGACCCTGACAAGTCACTTTACTTCTTTGGACTCAGTGGTTAAATGACTCTTCTTTAATAAAAGTAACTGTAAAATATAGTAATTCTGGGATTGTATTCAGCTGTGTATTATAATGTGGACCTTAGTATAGTCTATGCCAAGAATCCATTTTGGTAAAGAGGTAAAAGTGATTTGTATTCCTTCTAAAGAAAGTAAAAATGGATGCCATGCAAATATTTGGTCTGTTATCATGCTGAGTTGTTTATTTACCTAGAATAGAAAGTCTTTTTTCTCTCATATCTACTGTAGGTTAACTTGAACCTCTACTCTGATTAATTAAGGTATGAATTATATTACCTACCCTCACATTCCCCCCACCACATACATACTCTTGCTTTAACCATTTATAATTTAATTATTTATTAAAATCTCTAATACTAGATAGTCTTGACAGATAAAGAAGACCTTTCCAAGAGAAAAAGTAAACAACTTTTGCAGTGGTATAAGTAGCACTGAAATCAGTAGTAATTTCAAAATTTAAGCTCAACATCCACCGTAGAAATTTTCCATTAATAGTACAAGGTACTATTTGTTGATTCCTTGTGGAAAGGGCTGAGCTAGGAGGTATTTTAAACATCTTAAGCTATTGAAATTTTCAGCAGCCCAAGGTTACACCAATGTTATATAAGAAGGCACATGTTCTTTCTGCATCTCTTCTTTCTAGTACAGTCTTGAAAGTTGCCCTCAGAGCGATTGTAAATTACCCTTCATTTTTGGTGGTTGAATCTCCTAATACTTATAACTGAAATAACTCTGGAGATCCATAGGCTAAAATTTCCTCCCAGGATAATAACAATTCTACTTGTGTTAGCATACTTGAACTCTTGGAGTGATGCCACTTTCTCATTATATACTGTCTGCTTTTCTGTGGAGTTATATGACCTAACTTAACTTGTGGTCAGACCTCACAAATTAGATGCTTCACAACAAAAATGTATAGGAGTTTCACTCAGGGAAGAAAACATAATATCTCATATATGATCTGGCTAGATGTTATGAACATTTCAGTAAAAAAAAGTTTGACCTGGAGGTCTTTGCACCGTGGGTGGCTTCCCAAGACCCTCTGAAATCACATACACAATTCTGAGTGCATGTGTATTTTTCTTGGGAGCAGATTCTAGCTCTCATCAAATTCCTAAAGGATTTCATGGCCAAAGAGGTTAAAAAAAAACATGGCAGTGAGTTTTTATATTAGGAGAAATAATAAGCAGGGTTTTATTATTAATAATGTTTTTTATTGATATCGGACTTTTGTCTCCACCCTCTATATGCCTATTTGACTCACCTTTCTTCTAGACAATATTACAGGAAACTGTTAGTTTGCAAGTTTCTTTGAGTCATATTCTTTCTTATAAGTGCCCAAGAGAAGTTAATTAGGTTATGGGTTATCCTAATACTGTTCTTAGAATTTGAGTCAAATGGACTTTCATGAGTCAGACCTTTCAATAAGAAATAGGAGAACCTGGGTCGTTTTTAGAATTCTGGAAACCCATAAGTATGAAAGTATGGACTACCTATGTCACTTAATCACTTGATCCTTAGTTGTAGTGGTGGGTCCCTTAATTTACTATTTTTACCATCTGAAACCCCTACTCACTTTATTTATAGGGTCCATTGGCTTAAGATTTCTTTTCTTTCAGCGCAAACTTACCAAGCTGTCATCTTCATCAACTTTATTTAGTTATACTGTTGACTCACCTCTACATTTCCTTACTGAGGGCTTCCTTTTGTCTGTAATGGCATCCAGCTTCACTAACAGCAGCTGTAGTTTACAGTAAAGCTTCTCAGCTGGTTGACTTCCTAGGTAATTTATGCACAAAGAGCCTGTAGAGGTTCCCATCCTTTCCCTCCCCTGTCCCAGCACACTCTATTGTAAAACAAAATAACGAAGAAAAACCTGTCGACAGTGTCGTCAGGCGGCAAGATGTTATCCAGGGATCACCTGTATCAGCATCAGACCAGACCTGTTGTATTTTTTAGGGTGGGGCCAAGGATGCCTCTGGCTTTTTCACAGGTTCTCCAGATCTCTCTGCTGCACAGCAGAAATTGAGATCTACTGGTGCAGGGGAAAGCATGGGCTTTGAAGTCAGCCAGGCCTTGAGTAGGTTACTTAATCTTCCCCAGCTTCTATGTCTCCACTTGTAAATAAGGATTTTAATACTTCTCTTGTCCTGTGAATTCTAAAATAATGTATTTAAAGCATCTCATTCAGTGCTTTCTTTACTAGTTTTCTGTGCATGCGATGGTGGATATGAATAGTTACTATTGATGATATGCTGTGTCTAGGTAGAGATGAATTAGGAGAGCTAGTTTTAAAGTGGCATATGTGAATTCAAGCTACATGAAGCTTTTGATTACAGAAAATGACATGGCTTAGTGGGTAAGAATAGGAACCCAAGTGCTCAAAATAATTATTGCATACTTTCTGAACCAGTAGATTCCTAATAGAGTGCCTCCGATGCGTAAGAATTTTTTCTTTTAAGGTAGTAATTTTAAGGAAAAAATGGCTACTTTTAGTGCCTATTGTGTGTGAATAAACAAAATGTTCAGCAGCTAATTAAATATGTTTATGTTGCTTAGGTTAGGGTGCTTTTGAAATATAACAATGAAAATTGTATGTGATATATTACTCTGCTATGAATCTTTCTATGATTAAGTCTTGCTTTAAAAGCAGTATGTTTAGATATAACTGCTACTAGAAAATTACTATTTTCTGAACCCATCTGGATATAATTATGCTAATGAATATTAAGTAGTACTCGATATTTTCCGTTTTCATGATAAACAAGTTAGGAACAATTATAAACAAGTATCAGTAAGGTACTACATTAAAGGATATAGCACAAGTTTAAAAGGGACAGAAGCAATATCTCTCAACCACCTGATTTAGCTGGGGAGTTTATCACTAGTTTTAAATTTATCTTTTTTTATAATGTTCCTTAAACATTTGAAGCTGACCTGTGGGAAACATCTTTTTCTCCGGTAATGCTTGTAACTGACACAGTAGAAAACTCTTCAATTTCTTTATATTTTATAAGTTAAAAATTATTTAATAGTGTTAGGAGACATATATATATATATATATACACACACATATATAGTCATATTCCTGTTCACATAAGAATTCTCTCATTTTCCCATCACCAAATTTGCTCAGTTATCTGCTTTTATTCCTTTGTCTTCCCTCCTGTAATATGGAAGAAGTGTTTCTGCTCCTGTCCAAGATCCCACCCCTTTCTACTATTGTATTGGGTTGGCCAAAAGGTTCTTTCGGTTTTTTACGTAAGATGGCTCTAGTAGCGCTTAGTTGTCTTTAACTTCATTCGAAGCAATTTTGTTAGATTGTGTGTGACAGCTGTCATATCAGGGTGCATTAAAAAAAAACATAAAAATTGGTGAATTTTTGTGTAGCCATTTTAATATTGAAGACGGAAGGAAAAAAGCAACATTTTCAGCGTATTATGCTTTGTTATTTCAAGAAAGGTAAAAATGCAACCGAAACGCAAAAAAAGATTTGTACAGTGTATGGAGAAGGTGCTGTGACTGATCAAATGTGTCAAAAGTGGTTTGCGAAGTTTGGTGCTGGAGATTTCTTGCTGGACGATGCTCCGCTGTTGGGTAGACCAGTTGAAGTTGATAGTGATCAAATCGAGACATTAATTGAGAACAACCAACATTATACCACTCGGGAGACAGCCGACATACTCAAAATATCCAAATAAAGCGTTGAAATCATTTGTACCAGCTTGGTTATTTTAATCGCTTTGATATTTGGGTTCCACGTAAGTTAAGCGAAAAAAACTTTCTTGACCGTATTTCCGCGTGTGATTCTCTACTTAAACGTAACGGAAACGTTCCGTTTTTAAAACAAATTGTGACAGGTGATGAAAAGTGGATACTGTACAATAATGTGGAATGGAAGAGATCGTGGGGCAAGCGAAATGAACCACCACCAACCAAACCAAAGGCTGGTCTTCATCCAAAGAAGGTGATGGTTGTGTATATGGTGGAATTGGAAGGGAGTCTTCTATTATGAGCTCCTTCTGGAAAATCAGATGATTAATTCCAACAAGTGCTGCTCCCAATTAGACCAACTGAAAGCAGCACTCGACCAAAAATGTCCAGAATTAGTCAACCAAAAACGTATAATCTTCCATCTGGATAATGCAAGACCACATATTTCTTTGATGACCAGGCAAAAACTGTTAGAGCTTGGCTGGGAAGTTCTGATTCATCCGCCATATTCACCAGACATTGCACTTCGGATTTCCATTTATTTAGGTCTTCACAAAATTCTTTCAATGGAAAAAATTTCAATTCCCTGGAAGACCGTAAAAGGTACCTGGAACAATTCTTTGCCCAAAATGATAAAAAGTTTTGGGAAGATGGAATTATGAAGTTGCCTGAAACATGGCAGAAGGTAGTGGAACAAAACGGCGAATATGTTGTTCAATAAATTTCTTGGTAAAAATGGAAAATGTGTCTTCGACTTTTACTTTAAAATGGAAGGAACTTTTTTGGCCAACCCAATATATTATTCCTCCCCTTTCTTATATCGAGTTTCTCTCTCTGGATCATTCCCATCGGCAGAATGTGCTCTTGTGTTTCTTTAAGTATTGTGGAATCCTTTGGCTCTACATCTCTCTTCACATGTTGACTCCTTTTTGTAGTATTCTATTCAAAATTCTGGAAAGAATTGCCTGTAGTGGATTCTGTACTTATTTATATCACACTCTTTCCTCAACATGCTCCATTTGTGCTTTCATTCCTACAATTCCTTGAAACTGCTCTTATTGGAGTCAACAAATTATCTCCATGTTGCCAAATCCATTGTCACTTTGCTGTTCTTATTTTACCTAAAATTGAGTATTTCCTCAACTTTGTTTTCCTTTTAGCACTTTTGCATTACAGCATACTTTTCTTGATTTTCCTCCTACTTCATCGATGGTTCCTTCTTAGTCTTTTTTGTTAACTCCTCTTCTGCTTTAAATCTAAATTTTAGAATATCCCAGGCTCTTTTCTGGGCTTGCAGTTTTTTGCATCTAGATACTTTTGAGGCCTTAAATACTGTTTATTTACTCAGAGGACCCAAATCTATAGCTTTGACATCGCCCAAGAGTTCCTACTGATATAGCTAATACCTTAGAAACCTCCACTTTGACATTTTATGGTCATCTCAGGTTCTATTGGCCAAAACAGAATTTCTTGATTTCCTTCTCACCCTTAGTGTTGAAACCTTCATCTCCTGTCTTTTCCCATCTCAGTAAAAGCTATCATAATCTAATCAGTATCCTGTAGATTCTACCTCTTAAATCTATCACATTTTAGTCTAATTTTTTTTTTTCCATCACTACAACTTGGTATACAGTAGTTAAGAACTGGTTCTGCAATCAGATTGCCTAGGTTCAAATCCCAGTTCTCTGTGTACAGTTTCTGTGACCTGAGTCAGGTTACTTAACCTAGCTGTACTTCAGTGTTCTTGTTGGTAAAATTGTAAAATTATTAGAACAATGCTGGGACATAGCAAGGATTTTTTTTTTTATTAGTCTTGAGTGTTAGTACTGCTGCTACCACCATCACCACCTCCACTCCCATCCTAGCTCAGGCCTCCATCATCTCTTAACTGGGACTATTGCATTAGCCTTCTAATTGTTTTCTATACCTATATGCTTGTCCTCTACTCACCTGCCCCAAATCCATTCTGACCCGTTCTCCGTACAGTAGACAGGATGATTTTTTCCCAAATATAAATTACATAACATTACTCCCAGGCCCCAAAACAGCTTTGCCTTTATTACACTTGCTGTAAACTTCAGACTTACAGGGCTTTACATCTAGCCCCTGCTGACCTTTCTTAACCTCATCTCTTACCTCACTGCTCTTTTCCCACTGTGATACAACTGTACTGCTCATTCTTCTTTGAACAGAGTAAGTTATACTCTCCTCAGGGTCTTTGTACTATTTGTTTCATATGCCTGGAATATGTGCTTCCCTTGTCCTCATCACTCAGATCTTCACTTACATTACCTTTTAGAGAGGCCTATATTTTCCACGTAGCCAAAAGAAGCCACTCTGACAATATCTTATCATCCTTATTTTAAACTTCTGCCAAGAACTTAACATTGTCTAATATTTGTATTTGTTATATGCTTTCTCCACTAGAATGTTAGTTCCCAAACTCTATCCCCATGTGAGTTCAGACTGTGCCCCTAGCCCCTAGTCTAGTGCCTGGCTTCACAATAAAGTGATGGAGAAAATTCCAAGCATACCATTGCCTTTTATTTTTTACTATATTTGCCAACCCTCTTAATCTGTAATACAGTGTCCTGAATGGACCCAAGTTCAGGAAAACAGTGCCTTAACTTAGCTTTTTAGGCCTTAAGCTAAAAGCAGCTCCTAGTTACCAACTAGACTCTTCATTAAGTACATAGTTGGGTTTTCCTAGGATTTGTTGACCACAGAGTTAACTGACCTATCTGAACATAAAAGATTTGATGCAGGGCTTCCCTGGTGGCGCAGTGGTTGAGAGTCCGCCTGCCGATGCAGGGGACACAGGTTCGTGCTCCGGTCTGGGAATATCCCACATGCTGCGGAGCGGCTAGGCCTGTGAGCCATGACCGCTGAGGCTGTGTGTCCGGAGCCTGTGCTTGGCAACGGGAGAGGCCACAAAAGTGAGAGGCCTGCGTACCGCAAAAAAAAAAAAAAAAAAAAAAAAAAAATTTGATGCAGCTTCTAGTTTGATTTGGCTTTAATAGAGCACCACTTGAATTCTTGTTTTATACAATTCTTAACTACCAAAATGTTCTTAAATGAACCTAAAGCATTGTTTAAGTAGTTGTCACTTACTGACATTCATCTTGTTAAGGCATTGGAAGTTACAAAAATATGTAATAGAGCTTGATACCTGTCTAGAAACTTAAGATCATTTACCTCATTTTCAATTGTTAACCCATGAGTTTAAAGCTAATATGCTATTTTTAGTTTAATAAATGAAGACTTGTTTTATGTCACTTGCTTTAGAAATTTCTGTAACTCTAGTGGGTAAGGGCAAAAGGGGAAAATTATAACTTAATAGTGATGAAAGTATGTGAATGGCTCTATGAAATGAAGAAAAATGACACAAGACACTAAATTATGGGACATCCTTCATTCTAAAGTGGGAGAAATTTCTAAAATAGCTTCTTTATTTTGAGCCACAACATGGACAACACCAGCAACACAATACCCTGCAAGGATTTCTTTTTTTGTATTTTACAGCTAGTCCAAATTTTTCTTTAGTAGTGTTAACATACTCTTTTATGCCATTCACTATCATTTCAATATTGTTGATGCTTTCTCCCTGTTCCTCTACTAAAAGAGATATCTGAATGAAAAGGTCCCTTAAATCCTTTATTTGGTTCTCCAAATTAACAAATTCTTTGTGTCTCTGTTCCATCTCTGAGAGTTGTGCTTTAGTGATACTGATTTCTCGAAGTAAGCTTTCATTAAAAACTTCCCATTTTCCTTGATGAAGCATATCATTTACCTCTTCTTCCAGCACTTCTTTTCCAGCAACTTCAAGCTGACGGAAAATAAATGTCCTGCACTTCTCTTGCTTTGCTGCTATTGTGTCATTGTATAGAAACATAGTTTGCTGAAAATGGCGGAACATCGCAGCATGCTGAGATTTAAGTATCCTTGTGACCACTGATGATGGACCGTTTTCATCCTCTGACTTCTTAACTTCTTTTACTAAATCATCCAAACGTCTATTAATGTGTTCTGCTTGGACTTTTATCTCTTTTGTAATGCTAGACTCTCTCTTAAGTAGACTAAACCTTCTCATAGAAGCCACCAGACTTTTCTGTTGCTGCCCAAATTTTTGAACATCATCTGTCAAGTTGTTAATACTCTCCTGTAGTTTTTGTATCTCATGTAGGTGTCTCTCAGCTACAGGCTCTCTTTCATAAATAACAGCTTGCTGCAGAAACACCCCTTGTTCCTCTGCTTCTGTAGTCGACACATCCTTGTCTCTAGAGAGCTCAATTTCCTTTGTTCTTTGCTTTAGTTCTTGAAGTCGGTCTTTCATCTTCCCTGTCCTCCTAAAAGCAAAAATGATTGTGTTGAACAAAGAAAAATTTGGTATTTCCTCCCAGTAGCAGTTGGCTTTACATAGCTATGTCTATCTCTCAGGAAAAATCCTCCTAGTTTTCTGAAAAGATGACTAAAAATTAGAAAAATCAATAAGAATTTCCTCATAAAGATCACTGAAATAGAAAAAGTAATGTAAACTATTTTGTAAATCACTTCGCATAATGCAGTGCTTCTATGAGTCCCATACAGTTGAGTAAAGTAGCTGAGTAAGCAGTGATAGAGAAATAATTGCCCCCAAATAAGTTCTCAGTGTCACGATACTGCCACAGAATAGATTTTTCTTGATTTAGGAAGCTATATCTTAGAATGGAAGATTTGACCATATCTTTTTAGGATTAAAAGGTCACATTAAAAGGAAGATTTGACCATATCTTTTTAGGATTAAAAGGTCACTCTGAATGTGTCCTTATTACTGGAGATACGGTTCCCAGTTAATTTGGTCTATGTAATGTCAAAAAAACATACTCATTTTGCTAAATGTGTGTAGTTCAGCTAAAACCAGTATAGTGACAGGGCAGATTCCATATGAGAGCTTTAAGCAATATAGGTAATGTTGAATTTATCACAAAATTTCTCAGGCTTCTGGATTGACTAACACATTATTTGACATAGCTTTGTTTTCTTATCCATTGCATATATATAGAATCATATTCTTGGTTTAATCATGCTGATGTCTCATTATTAGCATTCCTTTGCAAAGATATCCAGACTGTGTTAGAAAAAAATTTTTGTTAATTCATAATAAGTGATATTTTTACAAACATGAGAATATATAAAATCTTATTTGGGGGACACTGATAATATTGACACTTACTGTATGCTGTGTTGGTAGTTATTCATGGAATCAATTTGATGTACATAATTATATAGTGATATACATGAAGTGAATAAAAAGAAATCCTTGTTAATAAAATACTTTCTTTTCACAGCACATCTTGACTTTAGAAAGGCATCTAAAATGCTTTTCATGATATTTTTGTGGATAAGAGGAAGCTGTTAGGGAGTTACAAGTAGCTCATTGAACCACACATAGTATCAACTAGAGAAAAAGGTCTCTAATATGACGCTGTTATGCTATGGGATTCAGTTCTTGATATGTTTATGCAAATATTTTTATCAGTTATTTGGGTGTCGTAGAAGGCATGCTTATCAAACATGTTGATGGCACAACATTTGGAGAATTCTTTAGTATGTTGAAATACAGAATTGGGATTTGAAAATTAAAATAGAACAGAACACTATACTAAAATAACAAAAACATGTTTAACTGGATAGATCTAAAGTATTGCACCTAGTTGTTTAGAAAACACCTTTACATCTATAAACTGGAAGACCCTTGAGTTCATAGCAGTGCTTATAAAAATCACTGGAGATTTTAGTTAATTTTGAGCTTTTAATCAGAACTATCAGAATAGTTATTATGCTTTCATGAATAATAATGTGATGTCTAGATAGACTAAGAAAGATATTTGTTCCACTGACTCTATGCTAGTGAAAGCAAATGGGAGAGGGACTGTGTTAAGTATGAGATGAAAATCCACAAATTGGGAATTTCCAAGCTGTCATGGAAAGGATGAGATTGGAAGACCATAGTATATGGAGAGTTGTTGAAAGAAATGGAAATATTTGTTCTGAAAAAGAGAAGGTCGAGGGAATATCTACAACTGTTTTCTAAAATGTGTAGATCTGTATATATGAGGGATTAGACTTACCTGGTGTAACTCCAAAGGGCAGCGTGGGTGGAAATTACATGGAGTGAGGTTCGGTTCAGTATAAAGAAGACTTTTCACACAAGTAGAGCTGTCTGAAGATGGAATGAACTGTTTCATGAGATAAAAACCTTGCCATCACTAGAGATGTTCCAGATGTTCTTGAATGATGACCCAGTCGAGGATACTGTAGAAATGATGCCTGTATTACATAAAAAGTTAAACGAATATCCTGATAATATTCCTTTGGTTTTAAAGAACTGACATTCTGTCAAATAATTTTTGAAGCTTACTATATGCAAAGTTTTAAATGCTATAGTGTGTATTCAGTAATACCTGTCCTTGAGTAATTAATATCTGAGGGGAGATGGACAATACACAATTAAACAGATAAATGAGATAATTTTCGATCTTGATAGATCAATTAGGCAAGGCCTCTCTAAGGAGCTATTTGAGTGTAGACCTAAATGTTGAGAAGATGGAGAGCCAAGAAAGTGCATCTTGAGTATTGGAGATGGGGTGCCAGGGCAGTGAATAGGACTGGTATGTTTTAAGAACAAAATTAATGCTTATATAGATAGAAATTAATATGGGCAGTAACATTGGAGGAGTGAAGTCAGGACGGTAGGTGGGGATCAGATCACCAAGGGCCTTGTGGGTCAAAGTAAGGAATTTAGATTTTATTCTAGATGCAGTGGCGGACAGTGAAAGGATAAATAGGGTATTGACGTAAGATTTATGTTTTTAAAAGATCACTGTATAGAGAATAGTTTCCTGATAACCTCCAGGAGACATCTGGATGGAAACTAGATGGAATAAATGGGAACCATCTGGGATATATTTTGCAGGTAGAAGCAATAGGACTTATTGGTGATTTTAACCCTTCAGTAGCACTTAACCACTACTTCTTGAAATTATTTTACGTATGTCTCCTGGCTTTCCTCTTGCCTCTTTGGCTCCTCCTCCATCATTTTCTCCTCCCTGGTTTCTTCTCGTCTTTCCTACCGCTGAATACTGGAATACTTCCACACACAGTCCTCTTTTTATCCACCGTTGTTTTCCAGTCTCACAGTGTTAAATGCCGTCCGTTAGCTGATGACTCAAAGTTATATCTCAAGTCTAGACTGTTCTCATAACACTTGTCTACTCAACAGCTTCATTTGAATGTCTGTGTCTAAAATAATTTCCTGATCTTCCAACTCCCAAACTGCTGCTCCATCTCAGTAAGTGGCACCTCTTCCAGTCTCTTCTTCCAGTCTTCTTCCAAGTCACCCTACCAAAAACTTGGGAGTCATTCTGGACTACGTGACTACTCTGTTTTGTGTCCCCCTCCCCCCTCCCCCCCCACACCCTTATATTCAAACTAACAGGGAATCTTGTCAATCCCTTTTTCAGGGTACATCAGGAACCACCTCCCTGGTTCAAGTCACCATCCTTTCTCACCTGGATTATTGCAGTAGTCTCCTACATGGTCTCCTTGCTTCTTCCTTTGTATCCCCGTCTCCTCTGGTCTTAACACAGAAACAAGAGTTAAAATGTAAGTCAGATCATGTCATTCCTGTGCCTAAAGCCCTCCTTTAGAGTGATCTCTCAGAGGAAAAGCCAGAGCCTACAAGGTCCAATATGACTTCTCCACCTCTCCTTTTGCCCTTCTGACCATGCCTCCTAGAACTCCCCCTCCCTCTGCCCCAATCACACTGTGCTCCTGGTTATCCCTCACACAAACCTGGCAGGATCCTGCCTTAGGGCTTTGGCACTTGCTGTCTTCTCTGTTTGGAATGCTCTTCCCCATGTAGTGCTGTCTTATTCCTCCAACTTCTTTAAATCTTACTGAGATGACACCCTCTCAGTAAGGCTGTCCTTGGTCACCCTATCTAGAGCTGCAACCACCCTTCCCAGCTTTAGTTTTTTTCCTAGCACTTTTCACTATATTTTACTTATTTATCTTACTTTATTGTCTGCTCTCTTCTCCAAACACAAGCTCCATGAGGGCAAGGATCTTTATTCATTCTGGTATTCCCAGCACCTTCACCAGTCTTATTTATTCAAGTTCTGATATTGAGCTCTTTATAGTTCATATTTTCCTGAGTTCTTAATATGTGACAGGCACTGTTCTAAGTGTGTTGTATGTTCTTTTAAGAACTCTGAATTAAGTATTACCATGGTCTCCATTTTACAGATGATGACATTAAGACCTGATCTTAAGTAACTTAACCAAGATATCAGCTCGTGGTAGAGTTCTGATTCAAATTCAGGCAGTCTAGTTTGAAGGACTCACTCTTTAATGTGCTATAAAGCCTTCTTCAATGGTATCAGATGCTCTATAGAGACCAGTTCAGATAAGTTCTGAGAAGAGGCAATTAGGTTAGTGAAGTGGCTGGGAAAGAAGCCAGATCACAAGGGATACTAAGACCTTGAAATCTGTTTTTGATGGAAAAAGTCTTTTATAGATATTAACAGTTTACTCAGAGGCATTTGCTATGTACCTGTGTTGCTGAGCATTTTAAGTACTGGTTGGAAACATTTAACAGCAAGTTTTTGTTGCCTGTAATGCACTTACAGTTTTCTGCTGTTTATTTTAAATTATCTAAATATGTAATTCAAATAGCTTGCAGTCTTTTATTTTACCACTGATTTGCTATATTAAAAGTAAAAGGCTTCAGTCTGTACAATTTATGCAAATAAGAGACTTCTAAGTAGTGGAAGGATTTCATTCCCTCTGTCTCCCCACCTTTCCATTGTCTGTATTCTACCTTACTTGCAAAGAATAATTTCTTTACCTTAGGAACAAAACTAACCAGATCCAGTGGTTTACTAAGATCTGTGGGAAAAAATAATAAGCTATAATATTAAACCTGGAAAATTTGTGAAAAGAAGATTAGTCAAGGAGGACTATGAGAAGGTGGCAGTATAGATTGCAAACTTTGGGTGTTAGGAAATTAGATCAATATAAAACACTAATATATTGATCCATGTGTTGGGCATACCTTCTAGGAAAGTATTGATATTTACTGGCCTTTGTCCTTACAAGTAGGAAATAAGCAAACTAGAGAAAATATAATACCATGTGAGCATACTATTTTTTTTAATAAAATTATTTATTAATTTTTATTTTTGGCTGTGTTGGGTCTTCGTTGCTGCACGCGCGTTTTCTCTAGTTGCGGCAAGCGGGGGCTACTCTTCGTTGCGGTGCACGGGCTTCTCTTTGCGGTGGCTTCTCTTGTTGCGGAGCGCAGGCTCTAGGGCACAGGCTCAGTAGTTGTGGCACGCGGGCTTAGTTGCTCTGTGGCATGTGGGATCTTCCTGGACCAGGGCTCGAACCTGTGTCCCCTGCATTGGCAGGCGGATTCTTAACCACTGTGCCACCAGGGAAGTCCTAGCGTACTATTTGTTTAAGTCCTTTATTAAAGTGAAAACAAAGTGATTTTAATTGAGAAAGATTTCAGTACTAGAGCAACCAATTAAACGTGCAGAAAGTTTGATATCATTTTTTATATTTTTCCCACCTTTTAAATTATAATAAACAGATGAATTTATATGTATATATAATTTCATATAATTTATTTATAATTAATTAGTTAATTGTAATTAACCTAATATAATCCTTAATATAAAAATTCAGATTTTAAGAGATAAATTGTAAAGATTTTTAGCTTTATAAACTAATTTAGGTTGGGATTTCTTGTGAGTATTAAATATTCAGTTTATGAAAAATTCCACTTGGTCCCATTTTTATCAGTCAAGATATGCTTGGTTATGTCACAGTAATGTCCAGTCACCAAATCTTGATGGATTACAACCACAGAGATGTATTTTTCATTCACATTTCATGTCCATGTTGGGTTAGCAGGGGCTACTGGTTCCCATCTTGGTTTCTCAGAGACCTAAGCTCCACCTTTCTGAATGTGGTAGGCTGGTAGGGCAGTTGGAAGTACTGGAGAGTCTCTCATAGACGTTAAAATGCTGTAGCCTGAAATGATGCGTGTCACTTTCCTTTGCAGCTCCTCGACCAACTGAAAGAGGATGGTAGTGATATGTAGTCCTCACCTGTTCTCCAAAGGAGAGGTGAACCTGGTTTCTTCCACATCTATTGAATATTATAATTTGATTCCAAAAATAATCCTTAGAGGTTAACTAATCAATTTCTCATTTTTCTTAAGGGGAAATTGAAAATCAGAAAAGTTAAGTGTTTTACCCAGAGCTTGCTAGTAGTAGTACTGGTATAATAATGCAAACTTCCTGGCTGCTAGACCAGTGCTTTTTTCATTATAAGATGTATAATATAAATTTCCTAGAATGTATATGTTATGTAAAGCTGGGATCATCTATATGCTCTTTTGTATTCAGTATTTTATAAATATTTGATGATTATGCTAGAACAGATTTTTAAAAACACCTACAAACATTGGGAAGTGATTGTAGAAACTTTTTTTTCATGTGATAACTTTGAGAAAGCAGAATTACCACCCATGATTTATTATATGCCTCTGATAAAGACTAATCTTTCTAGTATAGAGGGAGGTAATTACTAAAGTCAGTTAGCCTAATAATTTATCTTGAATAGCTCCATACTGTTCTTTGTTTGGTTTAGTGTTTATCACTTCCTTATCTGTATGCTCCCTCTGGTATTACCATATTGATGCTGAAAATAAATTCCTCCAAAAGTGTTTAAAACGGATGTCATGTTGCTTTTGATATAGCCATAAGCTTTTTCTTTTCTTTCCTTCCTTCCTTCCTTCCTTCCTTCCTTCCTTCCCTCCTTCCCTCCTTCCCTCCTTCCCTCCTTCCCTCCTTCCCTCCTCCCCCCTACATGATTTGAACAAAGCCTTTTCTTCTAAAAATGTTTTTAATGTGATTATTTTCATCATTAATACAGATACACAGTTTAAGAAGTCAGACCACTTCAAGGCTTATGAAGATATACAGCTGACCCCTGCCTGCCCCACCACATTCTATTTCCAGTTCCTCATTCCCAAAGGCAGTCATTTTCAACTCCTTAGCTATATGTTGCTTTTAAGCTCCCTATTTCTTGATAATTTGCTTATGTAGATGTTTACACTTTTTTCAGTTTTAAATAATCTTTGCTATGAAAGATATGAATTTAACTATTTTTTTTTTTTGGCTGCACCACACAGCTTGCAGGACAGTTCCCTGACCAGGGGTTGAACCTGCACCTTGGCAGTGAAAGTGCGGAGTCCTAACCACAGGACCACCAGGGAATTCTTGGATTTAACTTTCTCTTACACCCCCATCCTTCCCTCAAATTTTTCCTCTCAATGTAATTATATCACAGTTTTTGTTATAGTCAGTATTATATGTTTACGTTATTAGGACTACCCAAATACTATATTTACCAGAATCACATATTATATATACCAGAATCACACCAGAATCATATTATATATACCAGAATCACTAGGGTTATATTTCCTTTCTCAGAATAATTTTTTTCACTGTACCTAGGCTTTTTCAGTGGATAGAGCTAGGAGATGTACATTTTTATTTTAAGAAAGCTTTTCACTGAAGTATTTACGCATATACAGAAAGTGCCCAAAACATAAATGTATACTTTGATGATTTTTCACAAAGCGAACGGACCCATGTAACCACTACACAGATCAAGAACCTTGTAACTTTTAAATTTTTCTTGAAATTATTAATTACCTAAGTTTTTCAGTTGCTTCATTTTGTATATATGCATCACTAATTCATTCTAAAGCTCATTTGCACTGAAAATATTCTCTTAATGTATATATAGCAGGTATTCTTTTCTGTTTCATTTTATTGTTTTATCTTTTGCAGCTTCTTTCTTGGAACCCTGATTACCACACAGCTGTTGTGTTGGAATTTTTCTCTCCTTCTGTGTATTTTCTCCTCGTTCCTTGTTCCTCATCTCTATTTTTGGTTTATCCCCTTGATTTGAGGGCATACCATAGCTTCCTTTTAAAACATAGGTGTGGTGATAACTTGCATTTCTGAAAATGTTTTTATTCTGTCCTTACACCTGAATGATATATTTGCTGCAGATGTAATTCTTACTTGGAAATTGTGTTCCCTTAGAATTTTGAAACTTTTGCTGTGTTTTCTTTTAAGTTTCTTTGTTACCGTTGAGAAATCTGCCATCTGATTCCTGATATTTTGTATAAGATGTGGGGTTTTTTGTTTGTTTGTTTTTAATTTCCTTCCATGAAATTCTTTGCCTTTTCTCTTTATTCCTCATGTTTTGAAATTTTGCAATAACATGACCTAGGAACGTCTTTTTGCATGTATTTGCTAGATGTTTAGTGGCTCTTTCCAATTTGGAAACTCATGTACTTATGGTTTCTTTTGGAGGGGATCCTAACTTTTAAAAGAACTTCATCTTCTCCACTTTCTTTGTATTGTTTTCTTTGAAATTGCCCTTATTTGGATGTTGACTTTATTAACTATTCCTCTAATTTTCTTAGTATCTGAAAAGTAGAGTGACTTGCCTGAGGTCACACAACTAAAAAGTAGCAGAGCCTACATTCAGATGTACATCTACTTGCCTGCAGATCTGTTATTTTTCTTTATTTCATAGTGAATAGATATAGATTATCCTAGTGAAACATGCTACAAATGAAGTTGATCTGTATCAAATATTGTATTATGTTGTTAATATAAATGCTATGTTTAAAAGAAAAAAGTTCTTCCAGCAGGTAATATAGCATATTAGATCTAAAATAATTATGTTAGCAGCTGTATTAGGATTTTTCATACAATCAGACCAAATTAAGCACGTTACAATTTAGAAAAAGAAAAAGTATTAGTTCAGGGACTTCCCTGGCGCTTCCATTGCAGGAGGCATGGGTTCAATCCCTGGTCAGGGAACTAAGATCCCGCTGGCCGTGTGGTGCCCCCCCCCAAAAAAAGAAAAATGATTGGTTCTGATCCCACACACCTGTGTCACGGAAAATCTAAAAAAATTTGAGTCCTATCCTTGGCACCATGTAGAGATAGGGATTCTTGTATTTTCTTCTGCTGTACCGCATAGTCACAGAATGAGATAAGACAAGAAGTGAGGTACACTGCATTCCTATTTATGTACACAGGTTTCTGTTTCCTATTCATATACTAACCTGTTACTATGAATTCTTACAACTATAATGTATATAGCAGATATGATGTTTGTTGTACTATTTTTTTTTAATTGACTTGTGTTCCTCATAATATGGGAAAAGAAAAGAGTGATAGTATTGGAGGCCTAGCTGAGAAATGAGGGAGGTATCAAAACCAAACAGATTTTGATTTTTTTACTCATGAGATTTAAGTCTTATCTCATGCTAAGTAGCCTGACAATTTTTAAATTTCACAGTTCTCAAGAACTACAGTGTCTCTTACTTTCTCTTTGGTTGCATGGCTTGGAAGAAATCCCAAAACAACCCTCTCTAATATACTTATGGCTAGTTAGGTCTTTCTTTTTTTCATTTTAATTACACATAAATGAACAATGTCATTAAAAGCCTTTTTCTGAAGCATCATAGTTTAACATTTTTTTAAGAAATAGAATATTTCAAAATTGATATTGTAGCACAGTATACTTTTGCAAAGTGCTTTTGAGAAGGTAAATTTTACTGTCGCTGATTTTGGAAATGAAGATATTTGACTCTCCCTTATAAAGGTGGTCTTATCCTGGATTTCTGTTTTGGGATAACAGTTTCCTGAAGGAATACCACACTTTCATATTTGAATAAAAGATACTTTAAAGAACTCTTTAAAATATATTGATATGTATTTTATATTCATTAATCTTAATAAATTTAGTAGCAAAAAGAAAGTAAATATTCTGAATCTTTTTTTTCTATAGATCTCTATATGTTAACTGATATTAAAGGAAAAAGTCAGATTTCCTTTCAGTGCTGTATATCATAGCATGCATATTATAGTTAATGATGTTTATATAAAATCAGCTGTAAAGTTTATACTGTGTTCATCTTGGTGTATGTGTTCATTTATTTCTTTTGAACATTTAAAATATATTTATGTTCAAGATCCTTTTACATTATTAGGTTATTTCTGGTTCCTTTTGTTTATTGTGGCCACCAATTGTTTTTCTTGGTGATGGGCAAGTATATTTAGTAAACTTTGTCAGCAGATTACCTTCAGTGGGGAATTATATTATACAAGAATGTCCTGAGTGCCCTGCATTATGGATACATTCTTAACCGCATTTTTGTGGTTGTCACTACTAGGGCCTCATGGAGTTTGCCCATCATAGCCCAGGTAGTATAAATACAGTTTCCCTCTATATCTGTGGGGAACTGGTTCCAGGACCCCCACAGAGACCAAAATCCACGGATGCTTAGATCTCATATAAAATGGTGCAGTATTTGCATATAACTTATGTACATCCTTCTGTATATTTTTACGTACTTTAAAAGTATACTTTAAATCATCTCTAGGTTACATATAATACCTAATACAATGTACATGGTATATAAATGGTTGTAAATAAAATGTAAATGCTATCTAAATAGTGGCTGGTACGTAGAAATTTCAAGTTTTGCTTTTTGGAACTTTTTGGGTTTTTTCCTGAGTATTTTCCATCTAAGGTTGGTTGAATCAGTGCATGTGGAACCTGCAGGTACAGAGGGCTGACTGTATGGGCCTGATCTTTCTCTAGTGATTTCTATAGCCCAGGTAGTATAAATAAGGGCCTGATTTTTCTGTAGTGATTTTGTAGCCTGAGTGAATCCCTCACTCCCTGCTGTACTCCTGGACAAGCCAACAGAGATTTTCCTGTGGCTGTATACAGGCTGTTCTTTTTCTGGTCCACTATTTCATATAGGAAACTCAGTTTTAGTTCCCTATTATGAACAAACTGTAAACCCGAGCCTCTAAGATAAAAGTGTTTTCTTCTTGTAGCCCGTGGAGTTAGCTTTAATTCCTACTCTCCACCTTGGCTATGAATGTGTTCCCTCTTCATTTCTGGCACCTGGAAATTTCCCTTTCTTACTTCACATGTAATGATGTAGTTTAGAAATTTGTCTTTTTTTCCCCCTTAAGATTATATCAAACACTTCTCTACGTTTCTAGCAAGAGGAGGAGTTTCTGTATCTGTGCATCTTCACTGAAAGTCATAGGTGATTATCTTTACAGAGTTAACATAATTCAGAATGTTCCCTAAATCCTTATATTCATCTCTGCAGAAACTGACCTAATGTAGGTATTCAGGTGCATGCTATACATAAATTGCATTTTCCAGTAGTTACATGCGCACAGCTACATGTATAACTATTTCCCATTTAACTGTTTAATCTTATATCTTCATAAATTATAAACAAAGTGACATATCTAAGCATATTAAAATTTAAAAGTTGGAAGAGACAGAGTTCAAGAAGGCATAAAATATTAAGTGCATAGTTGTGAAATCATTTAATTGCTTAGGCAAGTGAAATTGATGATACTACCATTTTATGCAATCTTTTCTCTACCTTAAATTTATTTTCTTAATATCCGAAGAGTTCTATCCAAATGTGAGCCATCTTTCAGCATGTTTAACTTACTGCTTTGCTGTACAGTTTTGAATTCTACTGTTAATAACTGTATCTTTGAGCTTAAATGTGATATTTGCAAAAAGAAAGTTAGAACACTAATTTATAAATATAGTAATCAAGTTTGACAATTTGTTTTTGGAAATACGAAAGTAAACTTGTATGACTCAAATAAAAGTTTCTCCACTCTATTATAGACAGGGAACATTTCCAGGAACAGAAATATGAATAAAAATTATCTAGTGCTTTAAGAACTATGTCCTGGGATAGATACTTTATAAATTTATAGATTTTTTAAACTAAGACATTTCTTTTTATAGTTACTATAATGATTAAATATTTTAAGAAATGTAACCAGTTTTTATTTAATGTAAACTAGAATATTCTTTTGCTTTGTGTGTGAAGACATGTTGCAACATTTCCCTAGTTCAAGGTGAAAGCAGCTGTTACTGGAATATTCACCTCTTTGGCTACTTAAATGAAGAAAACAAACTTAAAAAAAAATTATTACAAATTGTGTAAATTCTATCTAAGTTTAAATTATCAGACAGTTTTTTGTAATGCAGCCTTTCACTGCTTTTTAAATTCTATTTTTTGTTTAGTGTAAATAAGTTAATTGTTAAATTAACTCATTTAATGTAACAAGACCATTTTTGTTTAAATATTAAGACTCATGTAATTTTGAACTCTCACTTATCTGATTAAAGTAAGCTGTACTTATGTAAAATTATTTTTATATTAAATTTAAAACTACATAGCCACAAATATAATGTGTTCTAGGTATTACATAGCCAACTTTCAAGTTTACCCTTAAAACATTTATTAATAATAATTATTATTTTGATTTGAAATGGGTTATATATTAAAATCTAACATAACAATTATAAAATAACTTTGAAGAAACATCAAAAAATAAAACATGTTTTGGTTAAGCCTCTATACACTGTTTAATTTTGAAAGTATCAGACCTACCTATGTATGTTGCATTTAAATGATGTTGACTTAAATTTTTTAAATTATCAAATCAAATATAATATTGATATTAAATTTTATAATTTAAGTACTTTCAGTACACTAGCTGAAACATTTCAAAATTGAGTACTTTAAAAAAAATTGACTACTTTGGTATTTTACAGTAGTCCTTTTACAGCAAGATTATTTTTTAATTTCCTCAAGTTAATTTTAAAGATTCTGGGAAACTACAATGAAGAAATTAAGGCCTTGTAGAAAATTATCTTAAATTTTTAAACATTATACATACGTGTCATATTGGGCATTAACTTCTTTTCGAATTAAATGGAAAAGTGTTCTCTAAAGCAAGCATTTTATGAGTAATTTATATAGTCTGTTTATAGAAGAATTTTAAGTTTGTTTTTATAGGGTCTGACTTTCTAGTGTTTCCAAAATGAAAAGATATTTTTTTAAAAGACATAAAATAAAAAGTTGATTTTGTTTATGGTGGTCTATTTCTAGGAATTCTAAACCCAAATCTCATTCAGCATATCAGTAGCATATATGAGCACATCAGCTGCCTGTAGCCTGGTCCAAATCTGAGCAAAACAGGTAACTTTAATTATCTGTTGGGCTCTTTTTAAATGTCACAGATTTCAGTCTCTGGATGTCTCACATTAAAAAGTACAAAAAAGAGTGGTATGTTTACCTTTGTCTTGTTCCTTTTGTTGCTTTTCCACCTGCGCAGTTGGAGTCCTGCCTGTGAGAGAAAAACTGAGTACCATCTGTAATGTTTTATTCAAATTTTATTTGTCTCTGTCTTATAGTTCACAGGATAATTTCTGTACGGTTTTCATTTAGTTAACTTAATTGAAAGCCACATAATGAAGTCAAATAAGTTAAAGTTATCGTTTTGTTGTTAATATCAAATGAGAAGAACAAATTTCTTACCTCACCCCTGGAGAATCCAGTTCTGCCTGTTAGCTGCGTTTTCTTTAGATTAAAGTAAGATTGTTTTCAGTGGAGCTAGTTGGTAACAGGAAGTCCTTGTTAAACTGCCTAGATGTACTTGGCACAGGCTCTGTAGTTCCAGTCCTATATTACATATAAAGTACATTACTCACAAAAGAGGGGGTTCGTAATTAAGCAAAGATTACTTTGTTTTCCTTAGGTATGAAAACTTGCTAAGTGTATGGAATTGGGAATAAATAGGAATGGAAAGAACCTTGGGTAAGGCTTTTTGTTCAGTTTATTTAAAATGATTTAATTCCATCTTATTTTAGGGAATTCCAAGAACTTAACTCAGAAAATTACCAAATTTCAGAACTACAACAGCCAGAAAAGAGTTCATGTCTTTAAACCTGCCACCTTACCTTTCTTTTTAGTATGCCTGCTATTTTTAAGTTTCTTTCATAGTTTTCCATATCAAAAACTAAAATTGTACAGCACTATATGTTATGCTATTTATTATATCAATATAACAATTCAAAATTAATTTTTACCAGAGTGAAATATTTGTAGGAAAAATCAGAAATAAAATTTCTCTCACACAACTAAATTTTCTTACATTCCCTTTTTCTCTGCCTGAGTTGTTATGATTTGAGGGTGAGAGGAGGGACATTGCTATAATATCTATCAAAATAACATCTGTATTTATTCTTTGGTTTAGTAGTCCTACTTCCTGGAGTCTGTTCCCAAAATAAGAAATAACATCTTCACACACTTTATTCCTCACAGCCCTCTTTGTAAAATCAAGACATTGGGAACAACCCATGATGAAACATCTATATAATGAACATTTTGTTCATTAATAAAGAGTATAGTAATAAATAAGATTTCTTTATACTACTTCAGAGTAATTTTAGGATTTACTGTTTTTAAAAAAAGCATGGTGATGCACAAAAGTGCATCTAACTTTCGAGGAAGAACAGGAGGGTAGAGATACACGCACATAAACACCCCGTAGCCAGCCAATAGCAGTGCATATCCATAGTGCCCAAATTGTGGTCTTTAAAATACCATTTCCCCCATGTACATGTTTATATTATTAAAAAAAAACAAAATCAGTGGGAGGATGAATTAAAAACTAATGAAACCGCTTATACTGTTGGTGGATGTGAATTGGTACAGCCACTATGGAGAACAGTATGGAGGTTCCTCAAAAAACTAAAAATAGAGTTACCATATGGTCCAGCAATCCCACTTCTGGGCGTATATCCAGAAAAGACCAAAAACTCTAATTCAAAAAGATATATGCACCCCCAATGTTCATAGCAGTACTATTTACAATAGCCATGACATGGAAACAACCTAAATGTCCATCGACAGATAAATGGATAAAAAGATGTGGTATGTATATATATAAATGAATAATGGAATGCTATTAGGCCATAAAAAATGAAATAATGCCATTTGCAGCAACATGGATGGACCATGGACCTACAGATCATCATACTAAGTGAAGTAAGTCAGAGAAAGACAAATATATGATATCACTTATATGTGGAATATAAAAAAAAATACAAATGAACTTATTTACAAAGCAGAAATAGACTCACAGACATAGAAAACAAACTTATGGTTGCCAAGGGGAAGGAGGGGAGGGATAAATTGGGAATTGGGGATTAATAGATACATACTACTATATATAAAATAGATAAAAAAACAAGGACCTACTGTATAGCACAGGGGAGTGTATTCAATATCTTGTAATAAACTATAATGGAAAAGAATCTGAAAAAGTATATATATGTACACATATATGTATAACTGAATCACTGCTGTACACCTGAAGCATTGTAAATCACTTACAATTAAAAATAGTATAATAATCAATAAAGAAAAAAAACTAATGAAAATGGTTACCTATAGGAGACTAGGAAGAATAGTGGAAAAGAGAGAGAGAGGGAAAATATTTTTTTCTGATTTCATTTTGTTTTTATAGTTTGAATTTGGAACCATATAAGTGTTTTAAAAATTAAATCTTAACATAAAGAATAAAACTATCTTTAAAAAACAAAAGCAGCCTGAAACAAATGAACCTAGTTATGTATCTAGATGGTGGCATAACCACACAGAGAAGGATTACTTCAAATAATTTTAGAATCAGTATTTTGACTGCATCTCTTGTGGGATATATCTTATAGACAAGAATAACCACAAAGGGATCTTAATGTGCATTAAGTAGTGTTATTTTTAGTAATAATGTTGGTATTATTATGTTGAAACTCATAGGAGAGAGCAAATAGTTAATGATGGCGTTATTAGGAGCTGTAGTTTTCAGCATAAGGAAAAAGGTACAAATTAAGAAGCTAAGTAAAAACTTGGTAATATTTGATTTAAAATGGAAAAATCAGTATGACCTCATGACTTAATTTTTTCTTTCTTAAAAACTATATTTTTCCTAGCTTTGTCCACTGAAATGGTCTAGGAGCAATGGCAAGTCAATAACGATAAATGTCCAGAAGTGCCCAGATTGTGGTCTTTAAAATACCAGTTCATACTAAAAGGAACCAGGGCTCTTTAGGGAATTGGATGAGTTCAGGTCTGGACCATTGTTTCTTACAAAAAAGCAAAGAAGCTATCAAAGACTCTTGGAGTTGTACCAAAAGAAAACAGGAGCCAGCACAAAAGGGACTCCCACTAACCAAAAATGGGTAACTTTGAGCCTCAAAAAGAACAGTAACTATAATAAGTTGAAACATCTAATATATTTTAAAAATCCATGAGTCCATAATGATATCTCCCACAAACCAAAGAAAGCAACTTGATCACCTTTGGAGGTTAGTAGGACATCAGTTCATTATTATGAAAATTAGGAAATGAAGGCAAAGGATCAAATATTTATCTTGACTTTTCTCTGAATTGTACTTGAGTCACCAAGTAGTTAAAGAAAACTTACTTTTTAGCAAAAATCCAGCTAGTTAGTGCAAATGGAATACAGGAATACAGAACTAAAAAAGTCATGATTTTATAGCCACTTATATGATAATGGTATTAAACACAGGTCATTAATGGTTGCTAAAACCATTAGATGAAAGTTTAACGGAAAACCTTATTTTGGACAAATCAGGCTGACTGCAGCCTGAATCCATGGATCCATTTAACCATCATTGAAAGTGGTGCACTCAGATATTAAATGCCTCCTAAGTACTAGCAGCATCTATGAAATATGCTTGCCAAAATATTTCAACTTGAAAGCCATCCAGCCTGTATATTTAACTACTAGATGCAGGAAATACAGGGTGTGTATGTTAAATGACTTCATAAGGAAGATATCAGCCAAATCCTAAACATGGGAGATTCTATAGAAAAGTGACTTGTTTTGTTTTACAGATAGATGTCATGGGAGGAAAAGAAGTGTTGGTCATAGTGTTGCAGGAATGGGAGGTGTTGGCGTCGGGGGTGATACTGATTCAAAAACAGTTAAAAGAATAAATTGTAGTAATATGTATCTGGTTTGGATCTGGATTTGGACATAGCACTTGTAAAAAGATATTGAGGAATATTAATTTTTTTAAGAACTTAGGTGTGATAGTGATATTGTAATATTTTTTAATTTTTAAATTATGGGGTGACGTGATATGACTGATGGGGGGAAGTGGAAGATACGTAGATGAGCAAGAATGGTACAAAACTGATAATTTTTAAAGATAGGTGATAGGGTTCATTAATTTTACTATGTACTTATTAAATAATATATATTTGCCTGAAACATATATCAAACCCTGACCAAGACAGTGTTTTATTCAACTTTTTGACCTCTGCCATCTGATAGGCAAATAGTGGTATTTTGTGGTAATTCCTTTTTTTTTTTTTTTTTTTTTTTGCGGTATGTGGGCCTCTCACTGTTGTGGCCTCTCCCGTTGCGGAGCACAGGCTCCGGACGCGCAGGCCCAGCGGCCGTGGCTCATGGGCCCCGCCGCTCCGCAGCATGTGGGGTCCTCCCGGACCGGGGCACGAACCCGCGTCCCCTACATCGGCAGGCGGACTCTCAACCACTGCGCCACCAGGGAAGCCCCCTATTTTTTTTAAACTTATTTTGTTTTTTTCATTTGTTGTTCCTCAGTTTGTTCCTAATTGAGTGTAAGGTTTTCTATGCACAGTGCTATGCTAAGTAAATCAGATAAAAGTGGCCTCACTTCTCCAGTAAATTGCACATTTATGTGGACACACTCACACGGTGGAAATACAGGTGAGCTCAAATAATACAAGCTCTGAATGAATATTTGGGTATTTAAAGCATGATACAGATTGTATTTAAGAAGAAAAGGACATGGGATAAGAGCCTTTACATCATGATGCAGTGTATTTTAAGGGAAGGATATAATTAATGTGAAAGTTGGAATTGATGGCTGAGTGCTGTGGAAACTAGTCCACTTCTTTTTCTATTTGTACTTTTTTTGTTGGCCTGTTGACCTATTGCTTGTTTTCTTGACACTTCTCTTTACCTGATTTCCTTTTTATAGGCCAATTCTTACAGACTTACTTTAGCGGCAATAAAAAGGAAAAATGAAATAAATTGTACACTACTCTCTAAAACCAGTATGTTCTGTAATGAGTAGGGTTAAAACTTTGGAATAAGAACATGGTCAAAACAATCTTTTAAGTGGCTGTCTGATTATATATTTGCTATAAAACTACTTATGTCTCTCTAGGTTGGCAAATAAACAAGATAAGGAAGGGGCTTTAGGAGAAGCTGATGTGATTGAATGCCTGTCTCTGGAAAAACTGGTCAATGAGCACAAGTGCTTATGTCAAATAGTAAGTTTTGGGGGTTCTGCCCTATGAATTATGTTCGGTATAACTTAGTTTTTCTAAAGGTGATAAGCAATTAGGGGGTAGGTAGCTAACAAAATAATTTATTAGTGTTTTTTTTTTTTTTTTTTTTTTGATATGCGGGCCTCTCACTGTTGCGGTCTCTCTCATTGCGGAGCACAGGCTCCGGACGCGCAGGCTCAGCGGCCATGGTTCATGGGCCCAGCCGCTCTGCGGCATGTGGGATCTTCCCGGACCGGGGCACGAACCCGTGTCCCCTGCATCAGCAGGCGGACTCTCAACCACTGCGCCACCAGGGAAGCCCTTTATTAGTGTTTTTAAAAATTTTTTTTAACCTGTTCTCACTGTTTTTTTAACAGTTCTCACTGTTCATTTGATATTATTTATTACAGTGATATTTGTTTTCTATTTAGTTGTTACTGACTTCTATAAGCTATCTTTCATGATTTCAAAGACTTTAGGTTTGCTCTTTGTTTAAGACATTGCTGACAGGACCTGTAAGCTATACAAACATGTCATGCTGTAAATTTTATAAAATGGTAAAAGTATAAATACAAAATTTATACTTAGGGGAAGTTTATAATGAATTTTAAAAAATTATATCAGGAGAGTTATCATACAGTCTTGAGAAGATGGACTGAGGATTTAATCATTTATTCTGGTTTCAGAAAATGATTGTTAGGCTGTCAATCGTAAAAGATGGTTACTGGGAACTCCCCGGCGGTCCAGTGGTTAAGATTCCGCACTTTCATTGCCAAGGGTGCAGGTTCGATCTCTGGTTGGGGAACTATGATTCCACAAGCTGTGCGGTGCAGCAAAAAAAAAAAAAAAAGGGCTTCCCGGGTGGCGCAGTGGTTGAGAGTCAGCCTGCCGATGCAGGGGACACGGGTTCGTGCCCCGGTCCGGGAAGATTCCACATGCCGCGGAGCGGCTGGGCCTGTAAGCCATGGCCGTTGAGCCTGTGCGTCCAGAGGCTGCGCTCCGCAACGGGAGAGACCACAACAGTGAGAGGCCCGCGTACCGCAATAAATAAATAAATATATATATAAAAAAAGATGCGTACTGCCGTAAATTCCCTGGTATAACAAATTAAAACTTTCTGCGATTTTTAATAAGTAAAAGTATTTTTCTTCTGTAAGTTCAGTTTTGTCAGTGAGTTCGTTTAAAATTTAACTGTCAACTTTTTGTGTCATAATCGCTCTCAAAACTTACAGATATGATCCATAAAATATTTCCACTCCTACGTACATACTAATGTAGTGATCATTTCAAAGGTGTGTTTTGTAAGTTGAAGCAGGTGCTTCATATCATTAATTTAATGGGTTAATTAATTTTGATTCGCCAGTAATTATATCTTAATGGTTTGTCAATAAATTTTTGTAGAGATCTTTTAGTTTTAATCTTTAAGTCAAACAAATTGCTGTTTTTAAGGAACCTTGTTCAGCAGTCTTGGGATATGGAAAGAAAATTGACAAGTCCATTAAAAAAGGCCTTTATTGGCTGCTACATATCATTGCAAGAGACTTTGATGCCTTAAATGAGCGCATCCAAAAAGACACAGCAGAACAACGTGCTCTTGAGGAACAAGAGAACCGAGAGCGGGCTGAGAGAGTACGAAAATTACGAGAAGAAAGGTAAGTAGGTTAATTTTGTAGCACAGTGCATATGAAAAATCAAAAACACCACACTTTTATTAATAATTTTTTTAGTTTTGTCTATTTAGGTTCCTCTTTTTGTATGAAGGAAGATACTAGGTAAATTTTTTATTTCTGTAGACCTGCACAAGTTTGGTTGATAGGGTTCTAAGTTTGGTTGATAGCACAATTGGCATCTAGTGGGAAGAGGCCAGGGATGCTGCTAAACATTCTATGATGCACAGGACAGTTTCCCATAGCAAAGAATATGTCAGTAGACTGAGAAATCCTTCATTAGTCTCAGCAAAGATAGAAGGTAAGCAGTGAGTGGATCAGCCAGCTGAAGCAAAATCTGATCTTCAACACTTGTTTTGTCTGAAAGTGGACTAAATTGCACTATCTCAGGTTTTAAAACATGCTTTTAAAATTATTTTAAAAATATGTTGCCTAAAGGGAAATTTTAAAAATAAGTTTAGCAAACTCTAAATTAAAAAAAAATGTTTATGTAAATTCTACCACAGAATCAGTTATAATAATGTTAATGCTGGAAGAAAGTACTCAGATTTGATTAGAGGTTGAATTTAGTTCTTAATCCCAAGATTTCTCTTTCTTTCTCCACTGACATGGCAGGAGAGGGAAGAAACAAAAAGATTTCTAAGTGAGCTCCTGTGAGATCCAAAGTGGTCTTCCATCTACCTAAGTAATATTGGCCTTCCATTTGCTTTAACAGTTGCAGCCTGGTAGGCAAGAACACACTAACTGCCCTTGGTGAGGTGCTCCTTTATGCTGTCAAGGAAATCCTCTGATTACTGGTATCTTTCATTTAATTCAGAGATAGGACTTAAAGGAAAATATTTGGAGAGATAACTCTTCTGTCCTCAAGGGCTCAATAACATGAGTAGGTCAGTCATCTCAGTCTCTCTTGATAACAATATGAGGTTTTAGTTCCTATGAGAATCTTTATTTTCTATTCTAGTGTATATTTTCATGATATAAAGCTCAGTACAACCAGTCATTCATACAAATATGCCTTCCGTGTATTTATAAAAATAAAATATATGGCCATACTTTTCTAAAGGCTTCTTTGCTTTTTCTCTACTTAGAAGAACAAAAAGAAAAAAAAATTGAGCTGGGTAAAAGAAATCTAATTAGTATTTTTTTTCAAGTTTTTACTTTTTCCATAAAGATATTCCAAGTCATGTTATGGCAGGCTTTTCTGGTACCCCATTCCCCTTTCCTCCTTTCTCCTAGGCATGCCACTTGTGGTCTGAGTCGTCTTCTGTTGAACAGAGACTGCATAATTAAATTTAGACAGGAATAATTAAAAAAAAACTTTTTATTGTTAAATACAATCTAATAGGTTTGGATTTTTTGTTGGTTTGGATATTTTTGAAAAAACAGTAAAACAAGCTATTATTGGTATCTGAAAATAGTATATTAATACCAGATACCTGAAATTGCTTACTAATAAATGAGTAACATTAATGACTGTTGGGACTTCCCTAGTGGTGCAGTGGTTGAGAGTCCGCCTGCCAATGCAGGGGACACGGGTTCGAGCCCTGGCCCGGGAAGATCCCACATGCCACAGAGCAACTAAGCCCATGCACCACAACTACTGAGCCTGCGCTCTAGAGCCCGCAAGCCACAACTGCTGAGCCTGTGTGCCACAACTACTGAAGCCCGCATGCCTAGAGCACGTGCTCAGCAAAAAAGGGGCCACTGCAATGAGAAGCCCACACACTGCAATGAAGAGTGGCCCGTGCTCACCACAACCAGAGAAAGCCCGCGCACAGCAACAAAGACCCAACGCAGCCAAAAATAAAAACAAATTAAAAAAAAATAATGATTGTCCTGTAAGTATGTTTATATACAGAGTGCTTTCACATATATTACTTTACCTGAAATAACCCTATGAACTATGTATTTTATCCACATTTATGGGAAGGCAGAGGCTCAGGTATCCAGATAGATATCCAAGGTCACAGAAGTAGTAAATTGCAGATCTCTAAATTTTGGCTTCCTAGGTTCAGAATGAAAGTATATATCTTTCCATCATAGAACTTAATTAATAAGTGCTGTAGTAATGAACGTTGACATTGTTTTACTATATACTATTGTTATACAGTCTAGTTGCAGATCTACAATGGTTATGTTCCTATCTTCAGCTGCTTCTTTTAGTAACTTATTACCTTCATCTATGGGGCAACATTAGCTTTAAATCACAGAGTAATGAAATTCTCAGTAGTAACTAATATAGAAAAACTTATTTAATCTAAGTGATATAGGGCAGCTTATTTCTATAGCCTCTTCTACTTATGCAAAGCAACAGTTGTTATCTAGTTCATTTATGATATATAACTAGACACAGCTCTTAAGATGAAGGTTAACAACAGGACTTATTTATCTGGTTAACATCAGTGAAGAGGACAGCATTTGTTTGGGAGGGTAATTAATAAATTGATAAATATAAACCCTTGTTACATAGAAAAATAATTAATATGCATCACTGATGTTAAGAACTCAATCATAGGGAATGTCATTTTTGTCAGCATTTCTTTTTTTTTTTTATTTCTCTCTCTCTCTCTCTCTCTCTCTTTCTTTTTGGCTGCGTTGGGTCTTCATTGCTGCGTGCAGGCTTTCTCGAGTTGCAGCCAGTGGGGTCTACTCTTCGTTGTGGTGCATGGGCTTCTCATTGCGATGGCTTCTCTTTGTTGTGGAGCGCAGGCTCTAGGCACGCAGGCTTCAGTAGTTGTGGCACACGGGCTCAGTAGTTGTGGCTTGCTGGCTGTAGAGCACAGGCTCAGTTGTTGTGGCACACGGGCATAGTTGCTCTGCGGCATGTGGGATCTTCCTGGACCAGGGATCGAACCCATGTCCCCTACCTTGGCAGGCAGATTATTAACCACTGCACCACCAGGGAAGTCCTGTCAGCATTTCTTTCTTTTAAAATTAAAATGATTAATCTTTACATGGGGATAGTGGCCTGTTACCTGCATAAAGATATCTGAAAATCTCTCAGTAATTCAAAGCCATGTCCAGATGTTTAAATTACTGAATTCAATAGCCTTAAACCTATTGGAAATGTTCTTAAACATGGTTCAGCATTTTCTCATAAGGAATTCCGATTTTTTTCCCTCAAACAATAGAGAACAAAGAGAGCGAGAGCAGGCTGAACTCGATGGAACCAGTGGTCTGGCTGAGTTGGACCCAGAACCAATTATTGTTAATCCTTTCCAGCCGATAACATCTGTAATCATTGAGGTATGGATGGTGGCAAATGTAATTTTTATGTCTTAAGTTATAAAGTTGGAAGTTCAGAAAGGAGGCAGGGAGCTAGAAGTATTTCACCAGAGGTTGATTATTTGTAAAAGAAATTAAATGGGGGAGATGGGTTAAAGGTTTGCTGCTTTTTCTTCCTCTTCAAATTTACCTTCTGATCTAGTATAAAAAGGGAAGATGACTTCAGAATTAACTGAGAATGAAAATAAAGATTGAATGTAGCAATTATCACAGTTACTGTTCTGATAAATTTTTCTTGTCACTTATTTCATATGATAATAGTATGTTGACTCATATTTACATTATCTTTATCCCTGTATTGCTATTACTATCCCTTTACAGTAATATTTAGATGCTTATGGTGCATTATAGTACATAAATGATTTTCTAGTTATTTTCCTAGGATACTTAATGTTTGAGACTATAATAAATTCTCTTATATCTGAATATTATTTATTTTAATTTTAAATGTCAGAAGTTTTACCAAAATTAATGTGTAGATTTTAATCATGAAGAAGTTATGGGGTTTTGTGCGTGTGTGTGTGTGTGTGTGTCCGTGTCCCCGTGTCTGTCTCTCTGTGTCTTTGTTTTCATTTGCTACTGGTGTTTGGAGTTTGCATTGGCCCTGCTTTAATCACCTTCAGCAGCTATTCCTCCTCAGTGACAGAGCTTCCTAAATCTCCTCTCCGTTCCCTCAGAGCTTAATGTGGCAGGTGGCTTGCTGGACCCGCCTGTATGTTCTCTATTCCTCTTCCCTGTCACTGCCTCCTTCCACACAGGTACTCATCCGGAAAAGTGGATGATTATTTCTTCCTTGGGGCTGCTGCTGAGGAGGGAGGCAGCTCCACAGGTAAGAAGATGAGTGTAGAGTTTTTGGTGTTGCTTTGTGTTTGCCAAATAGTTGGTAATATGAGATATTTGGTCTGAAGTTAGTTAGATACTAGAAGGTTAGCTGTATTTAATCTTTTTATTAACCCCATTGCATTTACCTTAAGCGTGTGCTTTTCTAAGTATAGTAAAGCAGTCTTAATAACTTGAGCTATTGTTTTGTGTCCATACTATTAAATATTGTGTTTGTCAAGTTTTATATTCTTTTAAAAATATTGGTAGAGGAAAAGAAAATCAAGTTTGGTTTTTTACTTTGAAACATTGATTTACTCTATATTTGTAATAAAGCTCACCTTATAGATAATGACCAATTATTTTATAGTACCATGGTTGTAAATTACTTAGAAGGCCTTAGCACTTCTACCAACATTGTATTTTTCACGATATAAAGATATGAACAATACTGGTATACAGCACAGAATATCTTATATTGAAGTCCCTGAATTAATTAGTGGCATGGGGAAAGTACAGTTATTATGCTTTTAAAATACAGTAATTTTAAGAAGATCATCAGTAAAGGAATGAAATAAATGGAAATAAATTATCCATAGTCTCTCTTCTTCACCAGGCAAATTTTCTTTTCTTCCCCAAAAAACTTCTCCTTTAAAATATTACCTTACATTCATTCCTTTGATTTTATCACAGACAATAAAAATGGTGAGATATTGGTTCCAGAATAGATAAACAGATCAATGAAACAATAGTAACAAACCAAATTATATATAAGCATTTAGTGTAAGATAAATGTGGCATTTCAAATCTGGGAGAAAAGGATATTGGGACAACTGAACAGTCATTCGGAAAAAAGTAAAATTATTGAACACTGTATACCAAATTAAATTTCAAAAGACTTAAATGTATAAAAAAAGAAGACTTAAAAATACTCACATAATACAGTTAGACATTGGTATATACTTGGAGGAGGTTGAAACTTTCAAAGCAGGACAATGAGGCCACAAATCATAAAGTGAAAAATAGGTAGATCGTATTATATTCAGTATTTAAAGAGATGTTCTACAGAGTTAAAGACAAAAAAAACCCCAAGCTAATCCTAATGAAAAATATTTGAGACCCAGGAAACAACAACAAAAAACCCTTAAAAAATTACTGTGTAAATAATGAGACTCTAGTAGAAAAACGAGCATTGGGTTATCATGGGTAGTTCTTTAAAGAAAAAAGGCAATAAGCATATTTAATAACTTATCTTCAGTTGTATTGATAATAAAAATATTCAATGATAAATCAACACTGAGGTAAAAAATATTTATTAGTTTGGCAGAGATGTAAAAGATTGATAATGATTAAAAAAGCATTAAAAAAGATGTCACGGGGAGGACTTCCCTGGCAGTCCAGTGGTTAAAACTCTGTGGTTCCACTGTAGGGGGTGTGGGTTCGATCCCTGGTTGGGGAATTAAAATCCCACGTGCCGAGTGGCGAGGCCAAAAAAAAAAAAAAAGATATGGGAAAATACACTCTCTCAACCCTTTGCCTGTGGTGTAATTTTACTTTAGTTTTTCTGAAGGAAAGTTTGTAGTATGGCACATTTAAAAATGTGCTTACTCATTGATCCAACAGCTTGACTGTTAGGAATTTATTCTAAAGAAGTAATTCAATGATTATATTTCTTATAATAGTGAAAGGTTGAAAATCACTTCTTTGTCCATTGATTGGATATTGGTAAAATAAGATGATAGAACCATTCAAAACGATTGTATAATTGATGAAAGTAGTAATGGCTTACACATATAGCATTATATAATATTTTCATAGCTAACACTTTATTATGTATGTGTCATGCAATATTCTAAGCACTTTATAGGTTCATTGACAAAGAAAGAAATGTATATTCTTAAATTAAAATTTCAATTCTTTTTTGTTTAAAAATATACATAAATATGTATATATAGACAATCAATCACATTTATGTATGTTTGTGGATGGTGTATGTCTGTACATGTGTGGGGTAGGCAAAGAAAAGCACCTCTTTGTGACTATACGTCAAACAGTGGTCATCTCTAGATTGTGAAATTACTGGTAATATTTGTTTTCTTTCTTTATACTATCTCTGTTTTCTGAATGTTTGACATTTAGCATGCTTTAATTATAGACTCAACAAATAATTTTTTAATAGAAATATCACATTGCCTGGAAGTTACAGAATGCTCTTGGATTATTTGATTTCTCCCTGAATACTATCTTAGATATGACTATTATATTAAAAATGATATATTTCATTTTTGTCAGAATGAAAAAAAACTTGAAAGAGAGAAAAAGAGGCAAAATATGGAGGAAGACAGTGATGGCTGTCCCCTGAAACATAAAATGGACCATGAGCAAATAGAGACACAGAGCCAGATCAGTGACAGTAGCCAAAAAAACAATGGGTTTGGAATAGTAGAAAATTATAAGGAGGCATTAACACAGCAGTTGGAAAATGAAGATGAGACAGACCAGCAGTCATCAGAATCAGGTGATAAATCTAGTTATTAAAAATATATATACTTATTTATTTTTATATTTATTTTATTTATTTTTAAGTTTTATATATTACATATAACATAAATAATGTATATAAAACTTAAAAATACCTCTTTCATTTGTCATGATTATTTTCATAAAAAATGTATCACAAGATTTTTCATCTCCAAATGCGTTATTTATCATGGTTTTCTCTTGAATTTTAGGTAATCATTAGTCAGTTTGCTAATTTATGTTTTTATTCATGATGCCTTAAAATCTAGTCCTTTGTAACTTAAAAGAATTTCAGCTGAAAATTCATTTTCAAAAATTTGGAATATTGCACAGCCCCAGGAATCTTTGGAACATATTTAAAACCTTTAAAGCTTTTGGAGGTTTGTTTTGTTTTTCTTAATCCTCATAATGTTATGATCAGCATCATTTCCTTTATTTGCTTGTTATTTCTATAGGATGCAGACATAATCAATTGAACATTTTGAAAGTTTTATCAAATAGCCATATTACTCTTATTTTAATATTATACAACATCTTCAATTCATAATTATTTTACTTTTTCTAAGTGGTTATGTAATTTAACAGGAAGTTCACATCTTTTGGTATCATAGAGAGAGCCTCTGCCTTTGGACTCAAGACATCCTGCGGTAGCATCCAGACTTTCTCACCTACTAGATATATGTTACGTTATATAGTGTTCTTCAGTCTTCGTTTCCTCTCTAAAATGGGGTTGTCATCTTTTTTTTCACCAGGCTTTTAGGTTTACTTATAATAAAAGTAACCCTATGGTGTTCCTAGCACAGGGCCTGACACATGGGAAATACCCAATAATCATTGCTTCCTTGCCATTCCTAGTTAGCAGTATGGTTCCATGGTATATAAGAACTTTTGTACAGTATCAAAGAGTTTATGAAAATAAGATCTCAGTCCCTGAGCTGCAGATTAGCTCAATGGATATTTTGCTATATAGAAATAATTAGATTTGAAAGTTATAGTTTTGTAATTTGGGAAGTTAGGGTAGCCACATTTGTACCCATATTGCTCTATCAACAGTGTAAAACAAAAAGTAGACTTAAAGTGGCCTCTCAATATATTGGAAGAACTCTTTCAAACACTAATATGTTGTTAAAGAACAAAACGATTTGGTAGATGATTTGAAAATATTATTTAACACAGCACTATGCTATTTACCATAGCAGTCCTCGGGTATATTATTCTCATTATACAGAATAGGAAACCAGGGCCTTGGAGAGGTTGAGTAATTTAAGATCATACGTCTCATCTGTGGCTGTACTGAGACACACTTCCCTCAACTTCAGGTCCTCTGCTTCGTATCCTATGCTTGTCCATGACCCTGTTCTACTGCCCATCCGAAAGTACCATATGGTTCTGGAGGTTCTCTTTCCTTTCTCCCTGCTGTAAAGCTTACAGCTTTAATTGTAAAAAGATGTCTCTGTTTCTATCTAGAGTAAAATGTCTCAAGTGATACTAATTTACTTAGAAAAATAATGTTTCTAAATATATTTGTATTTCTCATTGCTTTATAGGTTTCATAGATGTTGGCTGCTTGTTGTGTAACAGATAATTTCCATTTTAGAAAATGTATTATATATATAAATTTAGCAATTTGGGATTGTCAGTGAAAATATTTCAGTGACTGTGATGTTTGGTTATTTAACTACTATGCCATCTTGGTTCACGTTGTTAAAGTTTACATGTTAACAACACAGATGCATTTAAACTGTTCATATGTGCTTAAGTGAGAATCTGTAAATAGTTATTTTTAGAAAGATTACAAATTCAATTCTGTAACGTCTAACAATGTGAGTTTTGGTTACATATATTTATATTGGGCATATCTTATTTGGGGGTTATTTTCGTGGATAATGTGTTTAGATTTGATTGGGGTGTTTTTTCACATTTCAAAGGATTATTTTTGGACTATACCTAGAATCATTCTGTATATCCTATTGAGACAAACCAATTCCTCTCCTTTTTCTCCAGGTCATTCTGAGTTTCATGGAAATCCCTGCAGCTAGATAATTCCATTTACTTAGTATGATATTTGGGGAAAAAAATATTACTTCTGGAAATACCGACTTTTTTTGTATTCCAAATCACCTTTCATAGAACTTAAAATATGGCTTTTTGCCATTTGTGTCATATTCATCAATCATTCATCCAATAAACCATCACTTAAAAATTTATTCTTAGTAAAGGCAAGTTCACAGTTCATTATTGGTAACAATTTTTAAGTTGAATTGAAGATATATTCCTATGGTAATAATAATATCAGTATTCTAATTCTGTTCTTTAGTTTTTATTATAGAAGTAACTTCTTCACAGAGGCATAAAGTTTCATGTTTATATTCTTACAGATAACAGTAAAAAGAAAACTAAGAAGCTAAGAATGAAAAGGAGCCACCGTGTAGAACCTGTTAATACAGATGACTCTGTTCCTAAGAGTCCAACACCACCCCCACCTCCTCCTCCTGGTGAGTTAATTGATGTTGATACTGAATTTAGAAATACTGCTTTAAACATTGAAGAAAAAGAAAGAAATTATGCAGTTTTCATTCAGTATATTTATTATCTTGTGAATTGTGAAAAAGGTAGAATTTTTTGCTCCATCTACTTTGTTCAGAATTTATCAACGTAAATATCTGTTGCTTTTTTTTATTCAGAAAAAATGTTTTATGAAAGTAAAAAAATAAGTAAAAATTAATAAGAAAACTTTACCTAAGCACTTCTTATAATGGATTCAAGTCCTATTTGAAATATCAGTACCCAGATTGCTAAAAGGAATTTAAGTTTAAGGAATGGATGGCTAACATGAGCTTTTAAAAAATTAGATCTTTCATCCTGAAAGTTAACATTTGAAACCAAGATGTGTGAGTGTTTCCATTATATTTCCAGCATTCATGCCGACCTTCTAAGCTGTTATGAGGATTAAGTGGAATACTGCATATAAAGCACTGGGACATACTAACTGCACAATAATCGTAATTTTTTAGCACTGGGCATAGTACCTCACATACTCAATAAATATCAAACGTATATATTTATAGTTCCCTTTTAGCCCTGCTAGAAGGCGTTAGATGGTAACATTTTCCTTTGAGAATTATTTTAAGACTCATTTCTAGTATTCCATTTAATAAGTGTACATTTCTTTTAGTCTTTGTTGGGGGTTAGAATAGTAGCCTAAGGTTATTTATGATGGTAGTGAGGATGCTTATATTTTTAATGAAAGGTAAATAAAAATTTTAAGCAGATATTACCAACCTATAATTACATTTTTAAATAGAAGCCATTTAAAATGGGTTTATGGTTATTCAGTACTGCATCATTCAGTATATATGAATTGATATTGAAGTTATATACATTCCTGTCAAGAAAGGGATCCTCTCAACAGACCTAAAGAGATATTGTTTAACAGTGTTTTTAAATGTTTTTCTTTTTCTTTAGTTGGCTGGGGAACCCCCAAAGTCACTAGACTTCCAAAACTTGAGCCTCTTGGTGAAACACGTCATAATGGTAATGCAAAAGGATCAGTTTTCAAAGCTCTACGTATCACATTCACTTTTCTTTACCTCATTACTTCAACAAACTTTTACTTTTGGAAGCCTTTCAAATCCACAACCATCCTTTTTCATTATACTCCACTTTTTTTCATTTATTTATTTTTTTATTCTTAAGTGCCCTTTGCCTTTATATAATTTGATTTGACCTTTACCTTAGAATACAGAGGTAAAGACCGTCAGAGCTTGTGTTTATCCATTATATATTAATGTAAATAGTTGTGAAAGGGAAAGAGTTTTAAATATCTTAAATATGAGACAGTACATTTATAGTGTTAAAAACTTCATTGTCCTATATATGCTCAATATACTCAATGATAATGTCGCATAATTGTTCTTTCTCTGCTTCTAATGATACTCAGCTGCTGTATATTACAATGAAGTAAAGAGTAACACAGTTTGTAAGATCAGAGACCAAATCAGTAAGCCAAATAAAGTTCAGCTAAATAGAAAGTTACTAAAGGCTTCATTGACTAAAGAAAACACTTTTTTTTGGATGAAATTAACACAAGGTTTAGTACAGCCAGTATAGGGCATAAGAACTTCACCTGGAAAACTAGAGAAAGGACAGTTGGGAGTAGAGAACTGCCTTATACAATAGGCAGAAGTTCTGATTTCAGACCATCAGCCCAGATTCTTTTAATAAAATATTTCTAAAATGCAGAAGGATAATTTTATATATATATAGTAACTCAATAAACTTCTTTATCAAGAACATTTCATTTCCTTTCTGATAGCTCTGTTTACCTGATCTAGAACTTGGTTTCCTAAGAAGACCCATTTACTAGGGAAAAAAAAAATCAGAAGTTTAATCTTTAGAAAAGCCTTATATATAATTTGAAATTATATTGAACTGTGTAAAATATTTTATTCAAAAAGTATATAAATTTAAATGTGCTGGTTGCTTTCTTTTTCTGAATACTGTGTCAATAATGAAATATTTCTTCATAATCATTAGTGAAAATTAAAAGGTTTTTTTCAATTCTAAAGACAGAAAGTTTGTCCTTAGACCATATCAAAATCACAGTGAAATCACATGTATTTTTGGTTGCTGACTTTACATCATGATGTTTTTATTGACTATAATAGGTTAATTCCTGTTTTATTACACTCTGAAATTGTGTATGCTAGACTGCATTATCAGTTTAAATATTCACTGTGTTGTTAGAAACAATTAGATAATGCTAATATATGTGTGTATAAATACATGTGTGCATGTGTTTATACACAGATATATTAGCATTACCTAATTGTTTCTAACAACACAGTGAATATATATAAATACACATATATAGAGAAAAATATTAATTTCTCGTATAACAGGTACTATTTTTTCTTACTGAATTGGGCATCCAACAAACAACTGTTTTGTATCTGACACCACCTGAAACATTGGTGATGCCAAGATGAATAAGATGTAAATTCTACTTTTCTGGGGATCCTAGTCTAACAGAAAAGATAATACTCCAGCTTACTATAGTATATGTGACAATTCACAATATATGGTAAAAGGTTCTATGGTGTATAATTGGAGTACTGTGCACAAACTGCCTAGACAGTGAAAGTGGTATTAGGACTGGGTCTTTGAAGAATGAGAAGAGTCAGTAAGTAGAAGGAACAGACTATTCAGAGGTGGAGAGGTGGGAAAAGACATCGCTTATTTGGAAAATAGTATGAAGTTACTTGTGACTAGAGCTTAGGTTCATGTAGGTAGAATGGATAAGAAAGAGGAAGTTTAAAGTTATAGAGAGTGCTGATCTTTGAATTATGGCTTATAGCCAGATTGTTTAGGGCCTCACATGTATGTTAAGATGTCTGGACTCACTATAATTTTACAGGAGACACTATACATTTTTAGCAGAGAAATAGTATTATAAGGTTTATTGTTTAGGATAATAATTTTTGTCACACTGTAAAGTATAGACTAGATTGTGGTCACACCTGAAGTAAGGATCCCAGTTAGAAGCTGTTGCAGTAGTCAGAGTGAGAAGTGAGGATAGGAATTGAAATTGAGAATAAAAATGTATGCAAGGAATATATGAACAGTTATAAGTACTATATAATGAATGGATGTATGGGATAAAAGGAGAGAGGAACAGGAAATTATTTGGCTCAAGGAGCTAGAAGGTTGGTGCTATTTCTAAGACTGAAAATACATGAGGAGGAAGGAAACCTGCTCTGGAGGTGTCTGTAGGCTTATCTATTTGGAAATTTCTATAAGCCAGTACAAATAAGATTCTGGAGCTCTGGAGAAAAGGGACACAGGTGGGTGGGAGGGTATGTAGGTAGTTTGTTTTCTCAGTTGTCATCGCACAATAGGAACGCTTTGTTCTGTAATAGATGTTCTGTAATTGGTTACTGAATGAATGCAGTTGAAAGAATGATAGTTACCTGTTTCTGAGGGAAAGTATGTAGAATAAGGAGAAAAGAACTAATGGTAGCATCTAGGGGGAACATTATAGTTAGAAGCAAGTAAAAAAGAGGTTGAAAATGGGCTAAAAAGGTTGCTTTTTGTTTTTGCTTTGTTTTTCTTTGCTTTCCTGTATTTATTTTTAAATTAGAACCCTGGGAAAGAATTATAATCAGTTAGTTAAGTTTAAGACCACCATTGTTCTAATATATCAGTTAATTTTAAGTATGTATCAATAAACTTAACTTTTCAGAGCAAAGAATTAGACATCCTAACTTCACAAGTTTTTAAATACCTGTATTATTTTTTCTCATAAATTTTAAGGCAAAGTATACCTTATCTAGGTAAAAAAAGATGTACAATCAACTCTGCTTTCATTAACGGAGAAGAAAGTAGGTATAATAAATTTAAAATTTTAATTAAAAAGCTTAAATTAGTTTTTAGTGTTTATCACGAGATTTTCATCTGAGATGCTGATAGTTGCCAATTTTATAATCTCATTCTCTTCTCTTCCCTAACTTTGTACACATTTATTTGAATGTGGTTGTTGGCAAGTAGACAACAGATACATGACAAACAAGGGTAAATAATTAAAAGTTAACTACATTTGGGTTTGGCATTTAAAATTTACTGAGATGAAAACAATTTGTTGTAGTCAAATTAGGAATTAAGGCAGATTATTATTTGTTCTTTGATTAGAGGCATTTACCTTAATGGCAATTTAATTTTATTACTTTTCTAATTTCCTTTATTTTCTGTAAACTTCACTCTGTGTAACAGGTAAGACAGATGCATTCTTCACTTTGTAAATACTCTCAATCTGTACTTTATCAACATGTTACGTGTTATACATTATGAGAAATAAATCCAATATTCTGTTAGCCAAAAATACCAAGTGCAAAACTAAAGAATATTTTCAAATCTTAAAATATGAATCAAGATTAAATTTTGTATGTTAAAAAGTTTGAAGCCCTTTATAAAAATGGGTGTCAATTAATTTGGTCATATCAGTTGGGCACTATAATCAACTTATATCCCCTACATTTAAGGCAATAAGAAACCTATTTTGTGTAGAATGGTTTAATTCTGGCAGTTAAATACAGAATCACATTTAATCAAAAGAAACTTTTTCTTTGTGATGATTAAATTAAATACAGAATTAAATTAAATACAGAATTATTCTGAAATAATACAGAATCAACTGCAAAAAAAAATAATTTCTTGGGAGGGAAAAAGATACTTCTTGACATGTGGATGTGATTTATCTTTTTAGTAGGGTACTTTTAAATTCCAGAAGTAAAACATAATAGAAACGGTATTCATTCTGGTTTAATCTTGAGTTCTGTTATGTGTTATAATTCTCATTAATTTTGAAATCAAGAAATTAGAAAAGGCATACTTTAAATTTGTCAAATAATTGTCTCTGTTATAATTTTAATTATAGCAATAGTAATAACTGTATATACTATGTGACTGGCATATTGCTAAGCACTTTAGGTACATTATCTCATTTTAATTCTTCTAATAGCCTTGTAAGATGGGCAGTTTTTTGTGTAAGGAACTTATACCCCAAGGTCACATAGCTATAAGTGGCAAAATCAGGATTTGAACTTAGGTCTGTCCAGCTTTGAAATCCATACTTTGAATTCATTATATTATACTATTACATTAAGATTTGTTAGAGCATCATTGCAGCTTAGTAGTTGCTTTAAATTTATAGTTGCTTGAACAATCATTTTCTGCTAATATTTTTAAAGAGGCAAGAGTATACAGTTTATTATTAAAAATTTTTTTTTTGTTAAGTAATGATATAGCTGTGGCAAATCAAGTATTGTCTATGGTACACTCTGGTAGAGGCTGCAAACTGATGACACAAGGCAAATCTGACTGTTTAACCAAACTGATGACACAAGAGCAAATCTGACTGTTTAACCAAACTGATGTTCAAAATGTTTGAAATAGGGGGTACCTGATGGTGGTATGTCTCATTACTGGTGGTGTTAACCTTGATCATTTGGATAAGGTGGTATTTGCCACATTGTAAAATGTTACTGTTTTCCCTCTTTGTAATTAGTAAATATTTTAGAAGTGATTCTTTGAGATTATGCAAATATTCTGTTCTCCACAAACTTTAGCCTACTAGTTTTAGCCTCCATCATTGGACTGTGTCTGCAATAATTATTACTGTGGTATTTGCCTAATGGTAATTTTCTGTTTCTCTTTCTTACATTGAAATTTATTCAGATTCATTATTTAATTTATTTTTTCCTTCCAGTTTTATTGAAATATAATTGATTTAAAGCACTATATAAGTTTAAAGTATACAGCATAATGACTTGACTTACATACATCATAAAATGATTATCACAATAAACTTAGTGAACATCCATTATCTCATACAGATAAAAACAAAAGAAAAAGAAACTTTTTCCTTGTGATGAGAACTGTTAGGATTTATTCTCTTAACAACTTTCATATATAACATACAGCAGTGTTAATTAATTAATCATGCTTTACATTACATTCCTAGTACTTACTTATTTTATAACTGGAAGTTTGTACCTTTTGACCACCTTCGTCACCATACAAAGATACTACATTATTATTGACTATATTCCCCACTCTGTACATTTCATCCCTGTGACTCATTTATTTTGTAACTGGAAATTTGTACCTCTTAATTTCCCTCACCTACTTCACTCATTCCCGCCCCCACACCCTACTGCCCTTGCTACCCACCTCCCCTGTCCAGCAGCTATCTGTTTGTTCTCTGTATCTATGACTGTTTCTGTTTTATGTTTGTTCATTTGTTTTTTTTTAGATTCCACATGCTAGTGATATCATACAGTATTTGTCTGACTTGTTTCATTTAGCATAATACTCTTAGGTCTATCCATGTTGTCAAAATGGTAAGGTATCCTTTTTTTTTTTCTGGCTGAGTGGTATTCCAGTGAGTGTGTGTGTGTGTGTGTGTGCGCGCGCGTGTGTTTGTATGTGTATCACATCTTCTTTATCCATTCGTCTACTGATGGGCACTTAAGGTTGTTTCATATCTTGGCTATTGTGAATAATGCTGTAATGAATAAGGGGGGTGCACATATCTTTTTGAATTAGTGTTTTTGTTTTTTTTGGAAAAATACCCAGAAGTGGAATTGCTGGACTGTATGGTAGTTCTATTTCTAATTTTTTGAGGAACTTCCATACTGTTTTTCATAGTGGCTGCTGTGCTGTTTACTTTCCCACCAACAGTGCATGAGGGTTCCCTTTTCTCCACATCTTCACCAACATTTGTTATTTGTGTTGTTTTTGATGATAGCCATTCTGACAAGTGTGAGGTGATATCTCATTGTGGTTTTAATTTGCATTTCCCTGATGATAGTGATGTTGAGCAACTATTCACATGCCTGTTGGCCATCTGTCTGTTTTCTTTGGAATAATGTCTATTTAGGTCCTCTAGCCCATTTTTTAATTGGATTGTTTGTTTTTTTGATGTTGAGTTGTATGAATTCTTTGTATATTCAGATGTTAACCCCTTATTGGATATATCATTTGCAAATATCTTCTCCCATTCAGTAGGCTTTCGTTTTGTTCATAATTTCCTTGCTATGCAAAAGCTTTTTAGTTTGATATAGTCCCATTTGTTTATTTTTGCTTTTGTTTCCCTTGACTGAGGAGACATATCCAAAAAATATCGTTAAGACTGATGTCATAGAGTGCACTGCCTATGTTTTCTTCTAGGATTTTTATGGTTTCACATTTTACATTTAAGTCTTTAGTCATTTAAAATTTATTTTTGTATATGGTGTGAGAAGGTAATCCAGTTTGATTATTTTGCGTGTAACTCTCCAGTTTTCCCAGTACCATATATTGAAGAGGCTGTCTTTTCTCCATTGTATATTCTTGCCTCCTTTGTCATGGCCTTTTTTTTAGTGGCAGCCCTAGAGTTTGCAATATACATTCACAACAAATCCAAGTCCACTTTCAAATAATACTATACAACTTAATGGGTAGTGTGAATACCTGTAATAACCAAAGAATCCTAATTCTTTCCTCCTGTCCCTTGTTTCGTTGCTATCATCCATTTCATTTATATATAAGCATATATATAAGCATATATAAGCATACATAAGCATTTATATATAAGCATATATGTACATAAGATATGCATATAAGTATATATAATCAGATACATTGTTGCTATTAATATTTTGAACAGTTATCTGTTGGATCAATTAAGAATATGAAAAATAAGTTTTCATTTTACCTTTACATATTTCTTCTTTGACACTTTTTCTTTCTTTATGTAAATCTGAGTTTCTGATGTTTATTATTTTCCTTCTGTCTGAAGAACTTTTAACGTCTCTTGCAAGGCAGGTCTAATGGGAACAGATTCCTTCAGTTTTTGTTTTTCTGAGAAAGTTTTTATTTCTCTTTTACTTTTGAGGAATAATTTTGCAGGGTATAGAATTCTAGGTTGGTGGCAGTTCTTTTTTCTCTAAATACTTAAAAAATTTCACTCTACTTTCTTCTTGCTTGCATGGTTTCTGGGGAGAAGTTGAATGTAATTCTTACCTTTGTCCACCTACTGGAAAAGTGGTTTTTCCCCCCTGGCTTCTTTCAGGATTTTTTTTTTTCCTTGATTTTCTGTAATGTGAAAATGATACACCTAGATGTAGTTTTGGGGACATTTATCCTGCACAATGTTCTCTAAGTTTCTTGAATCTGGTGTTTGGTGTTTGACATTAGTTTGAGGAAATTCTCAGTCATTATTGCTTCAGCTGTTGCTTCTGCTCCTTTCTCTCTTCTCCTTCTGGTATTCCCATTACATGTATGTTAGACCTTTGGTGCTTGAACAGTTCTCGGATGTTCTCTTTTTTTCTTTTCAGTTCTTTTTGCTTTTTAGTTTTCAAGGATTCTATTGATCTATATCTCTTTTCGCAGCCATGTTCAGTTTACTAATAAACCCATCAAACGCATTCTTCACTTCTGTTACAGTGTTTTTTTCTCTTTTCCCAAAAGCATTTCTTTCTGGTTCTTAGGACTTCCATCTCTCTGCTTACATTTCCCATCTGTTCTTGCATGCTGTCTACTCCATCCATGAAAGCCCTTAGCTGATTAGTCATAGTTGTTTTAAATACCTGGCCTGATAATTCCAGTATCAGTGCCATATCTTGTTTTGATGCTTGCTCTGTCTCTTCAAATTGTGTTTTTGCCTTCTGGACTTTTTTCTTGATAGTCCAGCATGATGTACTTGGTAAAAGGAACTACTGTAAATAGGCCTTTAGTAATGCCATGGTGCTGTGTGGTGGCAGGGGAAGCATTCTATGTTCCTGTGATTAGGTCTCAAGTCTTTTAGTGAGCCTGTGCCTCTGGACTGTTAACTTCATAAGAGTTTCTCAATTTTTTTTTTCTCCCCCATTAAGTGGTACAGAATGGCTAGGGCCAGCTGGAATTGGTTATTGCTCTTCCCCAGGTGGGTTAGGTTCTGATAATACCCCAGCAGGTTAGACTCTGGTTAACTAGTTTCCTCTGAGTGTGGGCCTTGTTAAGAACAAAATACTCCAAGGTATTTCATAATGGTTCCTTTTCCCCTGCTCTGCTGTGAGCAGGAGGGGATTTTTCTCCAGTATTTACTGTGGGAATTTGTTCAGTCTCCTGGAGCTGCATCTCACAATATCGGGGAGGGGGTCCCCCTTATGACTTAATTTCCCTGGAGTTTTTAACTCTCAGGCTGGTCCACACTGAGCATCCAGCATTTTGTCAATCACATTTCAGGTTTTCCTACCTGGGCACTGGTTCCCTCAGCACTTTCCATTCATGAATGTCTGGCCTGGTAAACTGAGACTTCCTGTGTTTGCCTGTCTCTCCAATATTGAGGGCAGTGGTTTGTTTTGTGACCTCCCCTCTCTTATGGATCCCAGAAGAACTGGTGATTTTTTAGTCTGTTCAGCTGTTTACTTCTTGTTAGTATGGAGTGACTTCTAAGCTTCTTAAATGCTATTAGGACTTTGCTAAATTAATGTTTGTTAAGTAGAGCCCCTGGCCTCAGTTCAAAAAGACCAGAAGAGAAATTGAAATAGAGAAATTACTCACAGGTCCTGGAGGAAGTACATGACATGCTTCAAGGGTTCCACAGTGAGAAGTGGGAGGTCAAGGCAAGCTGTAGGCAGAGAGAACTGCAGTACCTGGGCCACATGCCTTTATTAGGGTCTGTGGATGGAGTGCTTTGGGGTTCCCAGGCTAAGGCCAGATTGGTCAGTTTAAACCCAAACAGAGGAGTTTTGGTAAGTTCCTCTGGGGTATTATCTAAGGGAAGGTGAGGGAGACAGTTGATCACGAAGGCCATTGGGGAAGTCATATCAGGAACTTAGCACTTACCTGTGATTCTGCAGGCTGTTTTCTAGAGCATGTTCTTGCATGAGGTGCTAGTATCTACTTAAGGCCCCCACAGGCCACTTGGCCAGACAAAATAGATGCTGAGGCAGCAATACCATGGAGTAGCTTAGCTAAACTCCGGCACATGCAGAACTGGAAATGGGCCCCTGAATATATTTTTAATATATTTATTTCAAGTAATCTTGAACACCTGTGCTTCTAGAATAATTTTTAAGGTAATAGGCCAGAAAATACTTACTGAAGGTTTCCATATGCTATTAAATTGATAAACCTAAATTTATGGTAATTAAGGGCTAGGAACTTATTATGAAGTACAAATTAAGACTGTTTCCGTATCAAATATGCCCTAAATCAATGAACTATATTGAAGCATCATTGTAAAAGATTCCTATGTACCAGAACACTAAGATAATTAATGAATTTTTCTCTGCAAATTCCTAGAAGTAATAGCCATTGGATAAGGACATGGATTGTACAAATACTGATTTTATCAGGGCTTTGGCAATAGGTTCCATAAATTTTAGATGTTTGTTGTTTGTTTTGTTCTAATGTGAACACTTAATTGGAAACAATAATAATAAAATATACATTAAATCAAGTAGAGATTAATTTATAACCTACAGTTATGAATTTACGCTAGTGGTTGTGTTTTGAATTTATTCAAGTTTTTTTGGATTCTGTCTTTTCTTTCCCTTGTCCTCCCCAACCATTGCTTCACCTGTAAAGTCAGAGTGTCTTACGCTTTTAAAGGTGGAAATTAAAGAATTGTGTCAGAAATCTTGATTTACCATAAGACTTGTATATTTTTGGTACCCCTTCTTTGCACAGACTTCTACGGGAAGCCACTGCCTCCCCTGGCTGTGCGACAGAGACCTAACAGTGATTCTCACGACGTCATATCATAACCAGCTCATATGGACGCGCTCTGTTAAGGTCGGCAAGATGAGCTGGAGGACCTTCTTTCTCAAAGGAGAAAAACCCTGAACATTGATGACTTGGGCAAGACAACCGTAGCAGTATCAGTGAGCCAAAGACCTGACTGTTTTGATAATTACTTACCCATGGTCTTCATGGTTCAAAGAAAAAAAAGAAGCAAAATGACCAGCAAATGGGACAAGCATTTGGACCAAGTTAGCAAAAATTAGTGTTGACCCTGATTTATACATCCCCACTCATGGGCATATTCCTAAAGGAAAAGCTGTTCAGAAAAAGAGCCAATGGACTCTGTACACTTTCTTTACTATTTGTTTAATAGTCTTTATTTCTGTATCTTAAACATTTGTAAGATATATGTGCATGGAAAGGGAATTCTTAGGAATTTATAACCCAAATTTTTAACTTTTTATATTTTTCTAAAACTTTGGTTTAAGAATTTTAATTACTAAGATATTGACTGTGCACTTTTCTATAGATGCTTTGTTTAAACTGTGTCTGGAAAATGGAGTTGATTTACATGACAGACATGAACTATACAAACAGGATATATTTATATGGTTTGAGGTATGTTTTATAATAGTACTGTTCTTGAAATATACATCCTAATTTTACCTTATTTTAAGATATCTTTTTAAAATCGATTCTCAGATTTTTATTTTACCACATTATGTTATTTGAAAGCACTAATTAATTAATTGAATTTTTGTTGTTTGTTTTCTTTGGTGATGTTCCCAATAAATGAGAGACACTTGCAATACCTTTTGACTTAAATGCTTTTTAAATTAATAAAAATGTTTTCTGAGATATTATTAAAAGTCCCAATAAACACCTCTTTCAAAGATTAGATCTTTTCAGAGATCAGGGTGCTTCTTCTCACTCCCTTGTTCTATCAGAAGCTTCAGTGACTCTTTTAGGTTATTCTAATTCTCTTTTGCCTTGAAATTAAAGGCAAAAAGACCAGAAAAGCTACTGTAGTCCAGAGACTTTATTTTATAACCGGGAAATACTTGGGTACTAAAGAAATAAGAATGAAATGTTGGTTTAAATTACATTTATAAAGAAATAATTCCAAAATAATTACTTAATTTAAAATAATAGTACTTCTCTTACACTGAAGAACGGCATCTATAGGATTCTTCCTCATCTGGCATTTAGACAAACTTTTAGATATATATTTTGAATAATAGATTCAAATGTTTAATTAAAAGCATCCATTTACATCAAGGTGAAAATACTCTAACCCAGCAGTCCCCAACCTTTTTGGCACCAGGGACCATCCCCCACACACACCGTCTGTGGAAGACAATTTTTCCACAGACGGTGGGGGGATGGTTCAGGAGGTAATGTGAGTGATGGGGGGCGATGGGGAGCGGCAGATGGAGCTTCACTTGCTCGCCCGCCCCTCACCTGCTCTGTGGCCTGTTCCTAACAGGCCAAGGACTGGTATCGGTCCGCAGCCCGGGGGTTGGGGACCCCTGCCCTAAACAGTAATCACCTTGTTAAAATTGGTCAGTTTGGCAACTTGTACTGTTAACAGACTTATACTGGTATCTGACAATAACATGATTAAGTATGTCTAAGACAGTTTAATACGATTATGTACTTTTAAAATTTTCCTTTAGAGCATCACATTTTATTCACATTTTTTAACTCATTGAACGCGTTTATTAATCAGGTCACTTATTACTGTAGTCAGCATCATATGCAGTTTTTTGGAGTTTTGTACATGGGACCTACTTAGCACACTGAATAGAAAAAGCGTTCTATTTCAGATACAAAATTCATAACAACCTAAATTTGATACGTGACTGAAGTGTAAGGAGAAGCAACACAAGAAGACAATGTAAATTTTGAATTGGGTTTTAGAGAAGAAACTTGTTTGTATATCTTTTCTGGTTCCTTTTTGTAAAATTTACATTTATTCATTTTCTAAAGCCTAAACTAACACTTTTGCCATTTTTAATATTCATCTAGTTTGGGAATAGATATAAATCTTTAAAATTTTTGTTTCCTACCAGTGATTACTGTAGTGTACAATAATTACTGAGTCCATTTAATAAAAATAAATAAAAATCATTTTCAAGATTTTGAAATTAAATATATGATAAAATGGAATAAATGTTTTATATCTCTCTCAAAAATTAATTTGTATTCTTAAAGCATTCTAAAAATATTTTTAAAGTTTTATAAATCCAGGTGGCTTTTAACAAGTAAATGCCTATTTTGTTATATGCTGCATTTTTATTCTTAATCATTATGAATTATGACATTTTCACACAATAAAAATAATTTCATCAGTATGCTGTTTTGCTTTTCATTTGAGAAACTTAAATGATTTCATTTTGGTAACGAAATAAAAAAATTTTTAAAATATGATTGTTGACATTTTAAATCGATAGATTAAAATGATAAATTTTTTGTTACTTTACATGAAAAACTTTTTTCTCTGCATGCATTTTTATATATATGGGAAAGAACATTGTCATTTCAAAGGCAGTTAAACATACATCATATCACCTTATGTTTCTAGATGACTTGATGTCTGTCTCTTGTTAAGATAAAGCTACTAACCAAAAGATAGTTTCACTTTTTTGAAAGATAATTCTCTATACTTTTATGTGTAAAATGCATATATAACATATATACAATTGTGTATGTAGTTGATTTAAGTAGAAAACGTTTTAGAAGCAACACTAGAAAGAAATGTTGCAAAATGCTAATAGTGAATTTTTTAGTTATTGGTCATGTGTTTTCCTCAATTTTTCAAGCTAGTTTTTTGTAATTTGTCTACTTTTATAATGGAGGAAGCAAATTCATAATTTTGTAAAAATTAAGTGCCATGTTTTCTGCAAGTTTAAAATGAAATGCTCTTTTAAGTGCCAAATGATGGAATAGAATTCACCTAATTTGTAAAACTTTCTGTGAATAGTAGAGAAACATTCAACAATTGAATATGCCATTATATTTGAGGCTGATCTCTTACTGTGTTCCTTTACTATGGCAATATTTTATTTTATTTGAAACTTGGTTCTATATGTTACGCTTTTTATGTTACTTAGTTTCTCCCATTCCACACTAAAGAAATACTATGCTTCCAGATGGCAAAACTTATCAAAAGTGAAACTGCTTATACAAATAAAGCTGTAGGTTATACATTTTGTTATCCTTGGCTTTACTATTTAAGTTTTTCTCTAACTGAAGTATACTTTGCAATTGAGATTCTGCTAATACTGACCTTCTAATTTATCAAGAAATACATTCCAGTGGATCAAAAAAATAAATTCATATATTTCAAACCTTACATTAAAGAATGGTGTAAATTATCAAAATAGCAATAATCCATTGTCTTTGTGGAAACAATAATAGAAGTCTATTTTTTTGAGAAAAAATAGTAAATCAGAAATGAATTTCTTTTAATGAAGGGGATCAGTTTATATTAAAGGGAAAATATGAAGAAAATCATTTGCCAGTTTAGAGCATGAGTTGTAAATTCCTTTTGTGTGCTGATGAGGAAACAATTTGTGTTCTGGGTAAATGAACCAGTGGTCTCCAAATTTTATACATCCTCTTCAGTAAGCGTTTTTAGTATACATTAAATATAAAGTTACTGCATTAGTTTGCTAGGGTTGTCATAACAAAAATTACCACAGACTGGGTGGCTTAAACAACAGAAATTTATTTTCTCATAGTTCTGAAGCCTGAGTCCAAGATTAAGGTGTTGGCAACCTTGTCTGAAACCTCTCTCCTTGGCTTACAGATGGCTGCTGCTAGTGTCTCAGTGTGCCCAGATTTTCTCTTTATAAGGACACCAGTCAGATTGGATTAGGACCCACCCTAAAGGGCTCCTTTTAACTTAGTCACCTCTGAAAAGGCCCTATTTCCACATGCAGTCACATTCTGAGGTGGTGGGATGGGAGAGTGGGTGGGGGAGGGGGGAGATAGGGCTTCAACATGAATTTTGAGGGGAAAAGTTTCAGCCCTTAACAATTATATACATGTTCTCCTGTATTTTGCATATACTCCCCTAAATTTATTTTAAAGATTAGAAAAAATTAAATAAAAATACAAGTTATTATATTCACTTCCCAGTCCCAGTGGATTGTCTGCTGGAGTTTGTACACACCATTTTGGAGGACTATGATTAAAAAAATGAGAGCCTCAGCTAAGTAGCTACTCACCTAAAGTGAAGTTCAAGATTGCCTATAACTGTGCTTTGTTCTCTTGCTTTGATGGTAGGTTTCTCTATTGTGTTTTTCTGCTATTCAATTTAAGGAGCTTACACCCTCTTGATGTCAGATTGTTTTACTACGAATCCTGTCTTTACCTTTTTGATGCATAAACCTGAACGTGAAGGGCTTTGAGAGATGTTTTATATAAATATGAAAATTCATAAAGTTTATTCTGAAACACTTCTTATATCAAATGACTTCACAATAAAATTGCTTAGGTATGTAAAAATTATTTTCCTGCATAGCAGTAAGCCCTTATATTCTTAAGCTGCCTCAGTCTTTAAAAATAATAACAATAATAATAACAATAATAATTTTAAAACCCTAGTACAATTTCTGGTAGTTGTGTCAACTTAATTTATCTCATGTCTGCAAAAACAAGCCTGCCTCTAGCCATTTCTATTTTTTTAAAAATATTACATAGTATTTATTTTTATTAATTTTTTTGGAGTATGGTTGCTTTACAATGTTGTGTTAGCTTCCACTGCACAGCAAAATGAGTACACATACGGATATCCCCTCCCTTTTGGACTTCTCTCCCATTTGGGTTACTACAGTGTATTAGGTAGAGTTCCCTGTGCTATAAAGTATGTTCCCATCAGTAGTCTTTTTTTTTTTTTTTTTTTTTTTTTTTGCGGTACGCGGGCCTCTCACTGTTGTGGCCTCTGCCGTTGCAGAGCACAGGCTCCGGATGCGCAGGCTCAGTGGCCATGGCTCACGGTCCTAGCCGCTCCGCGGCATGTGGGATCTTCCCGGAGCTGGGCACGAACCCGTGTCCCCTGCATCGCCAGGCGGACTCTCAACCACTGCGCCACCAGGGAAGCCCAGTTGTCTATTTTATACATAGTGTCAATAAATTATACGTGTCAATCCCAATCTCCCAATTCCTCCCTCCCCACTCCTTTCCCCCTTGGTATCCATACATTTGTTCTCTACGTCTATGTCTCTATTTTTGCTTTGCAAATAAGATCATCTATACCAGTGGTCCCCAAACTTTTTGGCACCAGGGACCGGTTTCATGGAAGACAATTTTTCCACGGCTTGCCCACCTCTCACCTCCTGCTGTGTGGCCTGATTCCTAACAGGCTGAGGACCGGTACCTGTCTGTGGCCCGGGCGTTGGGGACCCCTGATCTATACCATTTTTCTAGATTCCCCATATATGCGTTATTATACAATATTTGCTTTTCTCTTCCTGACTTACTTCACTCTGAATGACACTCTCTGGGTCCATCCACGTCTCTACAAATGATCCAATTCCGTTCCTTTTTATGGCTGAGTAATATTCCATTGTATATATGTACCACATCTTCTATAGCCATTCCTCTGTTGATGGATATTTAGGTTGCTTCCATGTCCTGGCTATTGTAAATAGTGCTGCTATGAACATTGGGGTGCATGTGTTTTTTTGAATTATGGTTTTCTCTGGGTATATGCCCAGTAGTGAGGTTACTGGGTCATATGGTAATTCTACTTTTAGTTTTTTAAGGAACCTCCATACTGTTCTCCATAGTGGCTGTATCAATTTACATTCCCACCAACAGTGTAGGAGGGTTCCCTTTTCTCCACACCCTCTCCAGCATTTGTTTATAGATTTTTTGATGATGGCCATTCTGACCGGTGTGAGGTGATACCTCATTGTAGCTTTGATTTGCATTTCTCTAATAATTAGTGATGTTGAGCAGCTTTTCATGTGCCTTTTGGCCATCTGTATGTCTTCTTTGGAGAATTGTCTATTTAGGTCTTCTGCCCATTTTTTGATTGGGTTGTTTGTTTTTTTGATATTGAGCTATATGAGCTGCTTGTAAAGCAGTTCCTTAACACTCAGTGTGGAACCTTGTTTATTCTTCAGTAGCTATTTGGTGTCGGTTAGGGGAAATCCATTAATATTCTCATGATACACTGATACTGATTTTAGATAGATTAGAAGGTGAAATGAGAAAGATCAAACTAAAGAAAAAAGGGAGAAAGAAAAAGAAGTAGCTCCCCTCTGTGGGAAGAAATTTCCAAGCAATGGAATCACAAACTCAAACAATTGATCGCATAAAAATTTTAAATATTTTCACATTTAAAAAAAATTTATTGATTTTATTTATTTATTTTTGGCTGCGTTGGGTCTTTGTTGCTGTGCGTGGGCTTTCTCTAGTTGCAGCGAGCAGCGGCTACTCTTCATTGAGGTGCGCGGGCTTCTCATTACGATGGCTTCTCATTGAGGAGCACAGGCTCTAGGCGTGCGTGCTTCAGTAATTGTGGCACTCAGCCTTCAGTAGTTGTGGCTTGCGGGCTCTAGAGTGGAGGCTCAGTAGTTGTGGTGTATGGGCTTAGTTGCTCTGCAGCATGTGGGATCTTCCCGGACCAAGGCTCGAACCCATGTCCCCTGCATTGGCAGGCGGATTCTTAACCAGTGCGCCACCAGGGAAGCCCTATTTTCACATTTAAAATCAAATGATTGTAAGAAAAATTGGCAAAGTAGTTGAAAATGTGATATGGTTAACATCTCAAATATAAATAGCACTGACAGCTCTAGATAAGTGGATATGAGCAGGTAATTTACAACAGAAATAAAATAACTAATAAGATTTGAAAACCTACCCAGACTAAGGACATAATTAAAAATTATAAGATTATCAGACATGCAAAGATTCATGAGCAAAAATGTCTATCAATAATAGGATAGCTAGTAAGTATGTTAACCTCCATACCTTCAACTACTATGCAACTTCTAGAAATTATGTACTGTATATGAAGAATTTTTAATAAAAGAAAATGCTTATAAAAACAGAGGATACATTATACATAGTCTTATCAAACTTGAAAATGCATAAAATTAGAGAAACACACCAAAATGTTAATAGTGATTATCTCTAGTGGCATTATGCATGATTTTCATTCTCATAGGCTTAAAATTTTTTTTCTTCAATAAGCATTAGTTTATTTAAAATTCAGAAAACAGAAATGTGCTAAAGAAGTCACAAAACGATATAAAAGAACAAATATGACCGCTTTCCAAGCATAACATATCCCCTTTCCCTAATAGAAAGATAGTAAATATGATTTCTACTACCTCCTTTAAAGTTTTTTATATGTCTACATTGCAAATATACTACCACATTGATTCACTAAATGCAGCAATCTAATGAGTACAGAAAAAAATAAAGTATATAAAATCTCTGAGGCTAAAAGGTAGACTAATGACTTTTCCTTAAACTTTCAACGAAGTACTGCATTTAATCATCTCACTCCTTTGTACTGTATTTTCTTTTCCACCAAATCTAAATTCATTTTTAGATTATTGGGTAACCTGTTTAAATAAATAAATATATTAAGCTTCAAATCACATTTGGGATAATGAAATTTATCTTTTTACATGGTCCTAAGATTTGCACCTATATTATACACTATACTGATATTTGGAGCATCAAGGGTCTCAAAATTATGATGGGCATTAAATATTAGGGACTACTTTCCTGAGAACCAGTAACACTTCCCCTAGTAAAGGTGGGTGAGGAGGGTCATTTTTTAGGGTGTAGGATGTAAGGTCATTTTGGTCGTCAGGCATTTGGTATCAGAACTTGATGATAATCACGAAGATCAAGATAGTGAAAATAATACACAGTAGCAGCTAACATTTGGGCATTTACTATTCCCTAGTCTCTATGCTAGACGCTTTACCTGTGTATTTCAATCAATTTAATCCTTTAACGCTCCCCATTAAAAGAGAGATATTATCCCAATGGGCCATTTCTAGGAAATGCGTGACAATATCTTTTTCATCATATCCGTTCTTTTATCTTGAGTCCTGAATATCTGGGATAACGGGGGTCTTCGGATTTGGTAGATTAACAGTAACTAGCTTCGCCTCTGGGAACATCTTAGAACAACGATCATACAACGTACCTAATAGTGACAAACACTTCCATCCTTTTACTGAGCCTCAAGCACACAGCACTGAGAGACTGTTCAGCGTGAGGCGCGACTTTCTGAAGACAGGCTGCCCAAGGCTCCGCCCACGGGCTCCAGCCACGCCCCCGGAGCAGGTAGGCACCGCCTGCTTCAGCCACCGGCAGAAGTAACTTTGCGCTTGCCTCTCGCGGGACCTAGGGTTTTTGGCGAGATTTCGATAACTCAGGCAAAGCAGAATCTCGCGAGAAGTTGAACCGGAAAACTGAGGGACGGGAGAGAATTCCGGCGAAACTCGGGAGACAGGCGGAGCTCTTGGTTCCCTGCAAGCTTAAAGTGCCCGGTGGTCTTGACTTCTTGTTTGATCTCTACTGACGGAGTGATGTTGACCCGGGTGAGGGCTGGGATCCAGCCGGGTGTCTGTGACTGAACCAGAAACTATCGACTGACGGCGTGGCGAGGGAGGGGGCTGGGATGTGGATGTGATCTCTGGGTTTCTCTGGCTTCATTCCAAAGGTCTAGAATAATGCCGAGTGTTTTGACGCTCGTTCGTGAGCGTTCTCTGTCGTTTTCTCCCAAGACTCACATCCGCCTCAAATAACCTGTCTGCAGTCCCGCCTGCAGACTTTAATATCCACTCCTTTCAGCTTTGAGCACAATGCAAGCTCTTGGAGGGCTGAGACTCTGTACTGTCCTGGGAGCTTAAAGGATATCTGTTACATAGGTAAACTTTTCTTGGATTAGTAAATGAAATAGAACTGCAAGGACGTTTCCACAGGAAACTAGAGTGACTTTTCTTCTAAATACATTTTATTTTGGAATAATTTTACATTTCCAAAAAAATTGCAAAGATAATAAAGACTTCCTGTGCCCATTTCACCCAGTTCCCCTAATGTTAACATATAGAGTGGCTTATTTAAATTAATTTTGTTCCTTTGACACACATTCTTGTGTTAACACCGCAATTCTGCTTTACCCTTTGCTTTACATTTGCGCAATAATCATTTGGAGAAACCTTTTTTTCATAAGTAGATAATCAATACAGTTTTGTTATGTGTGAGGTACAACTCCTGTTGTAAGAACTAGTAATTATCAGGGGGAAAAAAGTGTTGTTATCTTAAGAAAAAAGACTGTACTGATAATGTTGAAGTTCAGTAAATTGGTAACATCAGAGTGTGTCAGCAACCTTTTCTTATCATCATAGCTGAAAGCAAAATCAGAGAGGAAGGTTGCAAAACAGATTTGCAAAGTTGTATTGGATCATTTTGAAAAGGAATATTCCAGAGAACTTGGAGATGCCTGGCATACAGTAAGGTTAGTATAATTCATCTCTTGATGCTTTATGATAGAACAAGAAATAAACCCATCTGGGGGAGGGGTGCTGTGAAGATAAAAGATAAAGGAATCTAAACCTGGTTTCCATTTCCTGCTGAGGCTTCAGAAGGGAGAAGGAGGAAGAAATAGATTGGCTCATGGGAAAATGGAAAGGGTAGAAAGAAAACTTTGTAGTGATAATTTTGTTATAAGCAAAAGTTGGTATGCCCTTGCCTTAAGAAATTGCTTTGATCTTTGAAACAGGACTGCCCACCAGTTTGACAAAATTAATTATACTGTAACAGAAAAATCTGAAAGAAAAATTTTGAGGATATTTAACTAGTTTCTGGAATTCAGGAGATAATGCAACAAGTCTTTAAAGCCAACCCTGCTTTATCTCAGCTGAAGTCACTTTATTTGGTAATCACATTTCTTCCCCATATCTATAGCTGGCTGTGTTTTGAACACACATGCCTGTGCACACACACACACACGCACACACACACACAAATGAGTTAAATGTATTATAGAAAACAGAAATGAGAAATATTTAATGCCTAGATGTGAGAGAAGTTCTATTTGTATGTTTAGTGAGTTTTGTGTTTGGTCAGTATGTTGCTCTATGGGTTCTTTACACTGAATGCCTGATACAGTATACCATACACTGTGAAATACAAAGAGCAAAGAGCAAGACAGTCCCCAGGACCAGTTTTCAGACAGTCTGTTCATGGAGGAGGAGGCGCATGATTAAAACTATATAAACTGCTAATTCCATAAATATCCCAATAGAAATAGGCAGGAGTACCTAGTCTTACCTAACAAAGCCTGATGGTGCCAGCAGAGACCTGAGGAGAAACCAGGTCTTGGTGATTTAATAAAGTATGAAGTGGTTCTGAAATAATTTTAGACAAACTGTTTTAGAAACTTGTAAATACTGTAACGTGAAAATGTAGTTTATAGTTGTAGTTTTATTTAAAAACTAGATTTTTAAATGGGTGTCTTCTTTCACAGAGAAGAAAGGAATGAATAGTGAAGCGTGTAATTAATTCATGAGGTTTTCAGTATGCAGAGTTACTCAGATAGAATAGCCAAATAACCAAACACCTATGGAATGCTTATTATGTGCCAGGCAATACTGACTTTTTTTGACCCTTAGAACAAACCTCTGAAGTTTGTTTCCCACTTCTCACCTGAGGGAACTGCACAGACTTTAAGTAATTTGCCCAAGTTCACTCAGCTAGTAAGTGGCAGAACTGGGATTTGTGCCCAGGCTCTCTCGTTCATGAACTCCCACGGCTAACCCCTATTCTATATGCCTCTCATACCTGGGATGTAATTAGGCATAAATGGATGATTTAAAAAAAAAAATTTCAAGAGGTCTATTGTCTCAGACTTTATCTGGCTGCTCAGACCCTGTAATGAGTTATTTTTCTATTTAGTGTGCTCAGACAGATTTATAAATTATTATTTAACCCTAAACAAAATGAGCAGTCTATTTAATTAGCCATGCCTTCTGCTTCATCTACCTTTTTGTTGGGTTTTCATGGTACTTTAAGTTTTGCATAAACGTGCTAAATTTGCCATAGGCAGAATAAAGCCTTTCTCAGCTTAGCAAGTAGTCTGAGCATGGAGGATGGCATGGAGAAATAAGAACAGAAGTACTTTTGTTTTTTAACTATTTATTTGCAAGACGTAGTCTTGTGCTTGCAGAGTCTATGTACTTCCAGGGAAAGGTGAGTGCATTTTTGTGCTATCTAGAAAGCTAATAATTTACTCAGTAGTTTTAGTTTTCTGTAGTAGTGGGGTAGGTTTAGTGTTTATTTTAATTTTATCGTTTTGTAAAAACTTCTTGCCATCACACTCTTAGCAGCCCTTTGAAGTTGGGAGTTTACCCGGATTCAATTTTTGTCCTACTTGTTACCTACATGTTCTCCTTAAGGTGAGCCCATTCATGGCATGACTCTAAACTTCCCTCAGTGTGCTGTCATCTCAGGTGATGCAGCCCTTGCCAAGCTTAAGTGTTTTCTGATAACTTTACTTAGTTTCATACCAGGCAAACTCAAAAGCAGATTATTATTTTCCCTTACCAAACCTATGTTGCCATTTGCTGCTTGCATATTCTATCTCAGTTGAAGGCATCACTATCAATCAGTTTCCTTTTTCCTCCTCCACACTTTTACTACCTTTTAGTGAAGAATGAACCTTATTCAGAGATAGGTCTGACATTTGCCCTCAGCTCCTTGGAGGTGATCTCTAAGCCGTTGGAATGCTCTGCCTAAAAGCCTGGGAGCTTGGGCAACGTGATGTGAGGTGGGGGCTCTGGGCCACCGTATCAGCTAGGGCTCCTGCTTCCAACCTCCGGAGGGGCTGGAGACTGAAGGTCAACTGAGTGGGTAGTCAGTCATGTTTGTGTTACTGAGCCCCAGTAAAATCTAGGCACCAGGACTCCCTGGTTGGCAGTACTCCTGTGCATATTGTCACACATCGTTACGCGGAAAGGTTATCCTTGTCCGTGATTCCACTGAAGAGGACAACTGGAAGCTTCATGCTTTGAACTGTCCTACACTCTGCATCCTGCATCTCTTACCTTGCGTGATTTTAACTGTAATAAGCTGTAACCATAACCATGAGTGTAACAGTGAGTTATAGCTTATAATATAGCTAATAAAATCGCTTTTAGCTAATAATCAACCTGAGAGTGGTCTTGGGGAACCCAAACTTAAGAGTTGGTGTCAGAAGTAAGGGTGGTCTTGGGGTCTCCCTAACTCTGTACTGCCACCACACACCACTACCCTGCCCCCGTCAAAATCTAAATGCCCACCAAGTGCTTTTGCTTTTACCTGAGAAGTTTCTTAATTTGGATCTCCTTTTTATCATCACTGTTACTATTTAGTCAGGCCTTCATTGTTTCTTACCTGACATTGCAACAGCCCTTTTCCATAGTCTCTCCCCTTTAGTATTTGTTTGTTTGCTTAGTTTAGCATCCACTTCTATGACACTATATGCCAGACAGCGTTCTAATCACTTTACAGATGGTAACATAATCCTGTACAACCCTTCGAGGTAGTTACTATTATTTCCATTTTATAGATAGGAAAGCTGAGGCATGCAGAGGTTAAGTAACTTGCCCAGTGATACGCAGCTCACATTTGGAAAAGCCCTGGGAGTTTCTCTCACACACTCTGTCATGCTGCTTCTCAACGCTGCCGTATTGCAGCGTGTCACTCCTGGGATACTAGCCTCCTCTGCTCCCCCACTGTCTGCAGTATTATATTTGGACTAAATGTCTTATCATGACTAAACAGGCTCCGTCGTCTTTTCGGGCCAGGAATGACGCTCTCCTTTTTCCCTCTGTACAGTGGTTAAAGTGGGAGTTCAGATCCCACCTGTGCATCTTGTAGCTTGTGACCTAGGAGAATTCTTTAACATGTCTGTGCCTCACTACCCTTGTCTGTAAAGTGGGAAAAATAGTATCTATTTCATATAATTATTTGGAAAGAGAAAATGAATTTACATATAAAAACGAAGTGTTAGAATATTGTAAGCCCTCAGTACATCTGAGAATTATTTTTATTACTATTACTGTTATTCTTCATCAAGCTGTCCCATACGCGCTTGGCAAAATTAGTTCTGCCCTTTGTGTTTCCATTGCATTTTGATGATACAGCTGTTGTAATTTGTTCAAGGTTTTATTGTCATAATTTACTGACTTGTCTCTTCCCTGACAAGGGAGGGTCTTGAAGAACCAGTATCTTAAGACTTGTGCAAGTGGTCTACGTATGTATTCACAACTTAGGCAGTGTTTATATACCAGGCATTGTGCTAAGCATTGGGAATACAAAGAGGATTATATATAGTCTGCCCTCAAATATATACGAGGGGAGGATTAATTGTAAATCTTTATGAACTTTGGAAATTTTGTGTGCACTTTGTGGAAGGCAAAAAAAAAAGCCATAGTTAAGTCTGGCCTGTCTGTAAATATATATATATATATATATATATATATATATATATATTTTAACATTCTCTTCATTAACCCAGAAGTCACATATAGCAGTAAAAAATATTATATAACCAGATTGCATTACCAGAATGAAGGGGGGGTGGGGGTGGAGTGGGGTGGTTGAGGAAAACAGAAATGAACTAGTATCTAGATTTCTATTTTGACCCTTATTTGGCTTTACACACATTTTCAACCTTAATCTGTGCACACCTTGTGTAGTAGTAACTTTTAGCCCCTTTTAGAGTCAGAGATTAGAAAAATTTGCGGGTGTCTCAGTTTATGGCCAGTCCAAGCCTGTGCCTTGAAAGTCTGTGCCTTTTCCTCTACCAAGTGTGCTGCTGTGAAGGGTCTGGAGTCCCAGTCTTGGGAGTGTATGCACATGTCTCCTGATATAGGGACATAAGGGACTCCTTGTGTGCAGTCTTTTCAGCCTTTTGTTGTCTCCACCAAACACAAACCTCCATTCAGGACTTCCAATCTGAGGTACTGTGGCTAACAAATACAGACATAGATTGCCCTTCCATGAGAAACAAGGAGGAAACAATGTCAAGAAGAGTAGGAGGCAATCAGCTCATTATTAGACACTCTGAAGAATAGAAATAAAATGGCATGAAAACATACCTTGATGCACTTCCGTGAGTTGGTTTACTCTTGATTTCTAAACCAGACTTTTAAAATGATTGAATGAGCGCCCTCTAGTGGGTAATAATAGCAATAAAACAAGAGGGATTTCTGTATTTTAACCATGAATGTTTAGTGGGTTCTGTAATCTGTGCATTTATACAGAACTAAGCAGTTGTGCTTAGTGACGTGTAGATAAGATAATATTTTATCCTCATCATTAGTTAGGAAGGTAGAATGGAGTATAGAATAGTAAGAGAAAAGAAAATCACAGCAAAGTTGAAAATCATGTTATCATATAACAAACATTGTCCAAATAATATATTATGCAATTTTCAAGGGATATGTGAGCACAGGCATGTTATAGCAATCAAATTCCAGATCCTCGGCATTCATGTATGCTTTTTCAGGAGATTACTCCGCTCCCCTGTTGCTTGAGGGGGTACTTATTCCCCTTTACTAACCTGCCCTTCTACATTGTCTTTGTCCCACTTTACAAGAAGGGTCACACTTTCACCATCCTGACTCTTCCACACTGCATTCCTCCAGGGTGTCAGAACTCCCCCTGCCAGAGACTATTGGACTATAATTGTAAATGACTAAGGACTACCAAATTCTTTGACAGGTCAGATGGTCTCCAAGTTTTGCTTTCAGCATAAGTAAAGGACCTCCAATTGATTTGTCAGCCAACAGATTATTTAAAATATTTTTGAAGATATGTCATTTAGTGTTTTGAGATCATAACTCAGAATTATAACAAAATGGAGACATTGTTTTAACAAAATATATTTAATTCTCACCTACTTATTTAAGTGAAGGTTTTTCTCACCCCTTCTAGAAACTCAAAATAGGAATTGATGTTGAACCCTGATCATTATAGCACTAGGTAGTATTCATTGCTGGATGTATGAGGGAGAAAAAGCTCATTTCATTAAGAGATTCATTTCCTATGGGGTTTCCCTGGTGGTGCAGTGGTTGAGAGTCCACCTGCTGATGCAGGGGACACGGGTTCGTGCCCCAGTCTGGGAATATCCCACATGCCGTGGAGCGGCTGCGCCCGTGAGCCATGGCCGCTGAGCCTGCGCGTCCAGAGCCTGTTGCTCCGCAACGGGAGAGGCCACAACAGTGAGAGGCCCGCGTACCGCAAAAAAAAAAAAAAAAAAAAAAATTTCCTATGAATTTTTATGTTTAATTATCAAATTATTTATAGATTATCAAATCTATAAGTTATTTTGATCAATTTTGTACTAGTAATTTTATTGGTGACTAATGCAGAAGTTACCATAAAACACAGAGCTTTAAGGCTACAGTGAAAACAAATTTAGTATATACACGTGTGTGTGTGTGTGTGTGTGTGTGTGTGTGTGTGTGTGTGTGAGAGAGAGAGAGAGAGAGAGAGAGAGAGAGAAATATGATAGGGTAATAAAGATTAAAAGCACAAAAATGTATTAGGATAAAGTTATATGGGGAAATAAAATGTAAATAAAAGGGAAAGGAACAGTGTAAAATTTCCACCTGTTCAAGAAGAGTCAGTCCATGAATTTTTAAATGGACAGTGCTGGGTTTCAAAATCACTCTGGTATTTAGGTTCCACTGGATAGATTTTAAAAAGTAGTATAATTTGTCTTTTAAAATGTCAATTTTTACAATATGCTGGAAATTATATCCTTAAACATATGGTGAAGATTTTGATGGCAACTTAAAATGTTCCAGAGGGTACATAGTTGTTTTCAAAATGGTATCAGTGGAAGTATTAGCAAAATATTTGCAGGTCACTGATCTTCTAGGTCCCCGTTCTGCTGACTGATGGTGTGCTTGCACTTCTGGCCTTGAAGTTTATTAAGTGACGCAGCTTCAGACTCCTCCTCATGAATCTTGAGAGGAGACCTGGAGTGTGGCGCCTGGCCAGTGTCTTCTTGAGTCTTCTAATATGTGCTCCCTCCACTGTCTGCTGGGCTACTTGCCCATCCATCAGAGCTTTTGAAGTGAGTAGCCACCAGCATCAGGGCATCCCACCAATGCAGGCGCTGGAGGGTGTGTGTGTGTGTGTTGGGGGAAGACGAGGTTACTGGCAGGTGGGTGCTGAGACCCACGTTAATACACAGCTTTGCTTTCTCCGGGCTGGAAAGTACCAGCCCGAGCAGCCTTAGCAGTCACTTCATTGCATTGATCCCATTGCAGCTCGTTCCCAAGGGCTGCGTATGTCAACCTTCAGAAAGAATGGGGCCACTGGCACTAGGTGAGGGTTGGAGTAGAAATTCTCTTCTCCTTCCTGTCATATACCACTTGTGCTACAGTACCAGGGCCTCACACTCCTATTAGGCTTTAAAGCCAGCGGATTTTGAATCAGGGACTTCTCTTTAAACAGTGATGTGACCTTGGGTAAGTTGCCAAATCTCTGAAAGCCTCAGTTAGCTTGACCTCTAAAATGAGCATAATAGCTGCCCCTCACGGTTGTTGTGATGGTGAAATGAGGTAAGCATGCAAAAAGCACATAGTAAGCATCTGATCAGTAATTTTTATTATTATTGATATTATCAGGGTGAGATGGAGTGGGTGGATTGGGTGGTAGATAGAGAGGCTTCCCTGGGGAGATAAAGCCTAAACTGCCCCATGAATAGCAAGTAGGAGAGTTAAGTCTGGCTGAAGGGGGTGAGAGAGGAAAGGTCATTCTAGGCAGAGGGAACAGTCTATGCTGAGACTGTTAAAGGCTAAAGAAAACTTGCTCCAGGAAATTCAGGTAGTTCAGTAGGCTGGGTGTAGGTGAAGAGGGATCAGAAAATTTATTTGTTCTGAGCAAGGGCTTATTTTATCTAGTTGTTGAAGAATGAGATAGAATAATTTCTGAAGATTCCTGCCTCACTCTGCCATAAGTACATGTTTTTAAATCTAACAAGGCTCCCCCCCCCAGAGTCTTTCAATGACTTCTCATTTATAAGAATTTTAAATTTATAAGGTAATATTTTAAAACTTTATCATCTTATACTTGACCCATATAACCTTCTGCCACATTAGACTACTTTTAATTCCCCAGATGCACTGTCCGTCATACCTTTGTGCCTGTACACGTGCTATGGCCGCTATGGCCTTTGCCCTGGAATTTGTATTTTCATTTCATCCTGTGGCTAATTCCTCCTCATCCTTCAAGATTTAACATATTGGATAATGTACAATAATCAGTAGTATTCCTAAACTAACAATCCTTTTATACAGTAAGGTCAAGTGAAATATGCAAGATTAATAATCTTTACTAAGGGATCTGAAAGGAAATGTGAATAAATGGAGAAACATATTGTGGTGAAAGTTGGAAAGAGTGACTACAATAAAATGTTAATTCTCCCCAAATTTAGTGCATTTAATATAATCCTAGTCAAAGTTATTATCTATCTACTTATCTATACAAATATTTTATAAAATATTTTTAATTGACCAATTGATTCTCATGTTCATCTGAAACAATAAACATTCTAAGATAGCTTTGGAAGTTGTGAAGAAAAAAAGAAAAAAGGATGGAGATTTGCCCTGCCAGATATTAACCAATTGAAAGTATATAAAGCCAATTGAAAGTGTCTAGCCCTTGTTAGCTAAGGGATGGACACATGATTTAAAGCCAAGCCACTTTAGTCTGTATTAATAAAATTATGTTTCTGAGCATTATTTCCCTGTTACTACATGACTCAAAACTCTGGATAGATATTCATCCAGTTTGGAGGGTAAGATTAGGATGGACTGACATAAGGTTTACAACCGTGGCGTTCATAGATTTCCTTTTAGGGTCCAGTGTAATGCATTGGTTCCCAAACTGTGGTCCTGGGGATCAGCGCATCGGTATCACCCAAGAACTTGCTAGAAATGCAAATTCTTAGGCTCTACCTCAGACCTACAGAAGCCCCAGGTGGGGCCCAGCCGTCTCTTACAGGCACTTCATGCCCGCTAAAGTTTGTGAAGCATGTTTTTAAAGAGATTGTCATCCTCCGGTATAGCTGAAACACTGGGCTTCTGTGATGCACCATCATAGTAAGAGGCAGTGAAAAGAGCAATTTCACATGTTAGCCTCAACTGAAATTCACATGGCACACATCCAGCCTCGCAGGTGTTACATTTCAATTCAGCCATTCTTCACATAGGCCACACCAGGGTGAGTAGCAGCTGGAATTTACTTAATTGACTGTGGTTAATGAGGCTCCCAAATAACTCAGCTAGAAAGGTCAGCTTGTAAATAAATATTTTCTGCTGTATCATTTGTCAGTTGATGTGAGCTTGTGATTGTCAACAGATCTAACTGTTGGACCAAGTAAAAAATGAGGAAGGTAAGTCTGTTGGAGAGGTGGGGGCAGGGAAAGCCTGCACCGTCAATCCATGAGTGATTTTTAAACCATCCTTGGTTTTGTATCATCTGATTCACTGATTGCCTCATTAACTCTGTTACTGTAGTGTTCACTGTAGTTAGCTTTCCATACTTTTATCCTCATCAGAGGAAAACTTGAACACTCATTCCTTTAAACACCCTTTAATGATAGTACTTTTCCCTTTAATATTAATAGACTCAGGTTTTAAATTTTGTCTCCAAGAAAAACTCTTCCTTGCGCAAAGAGTGATAGACTAAAATCTATTTTGATGGATTTCGAGGTATGTTAAAGACAGGCCATGTTTTTTTGGCAAGATAATCTGCAGGGAGGGACTAGACTGAGGCAAGTGAGGCATTCCTCTTTGGTGCAGAGCCCCTAAAACTTTGTAACCGAGGTAAATACTATTTTAATGACCAAAACTGATACAAAAGAAAAAAACCCACGATGAACAAAATATCAAAGTTTTAAACATAGACAGGAACATAACAGTACTGGGTTGAGCAATATGGGAGCCTGAGGCAAAAGAAAAAGTCTGTAATACTAACTCCTGGCTCTGAAAATCACAGGTAAGTAAAGTGTAAAACTAGGACCACATTCCCTCACTTAGTACTATAAGATTGTATTGCTGTGTATAATATTAATATCCCTCTGTTTTTCTTTTTCTCTCTAGGGATATACTAACATCTCCATCATGTTGGCAATATGCTGTGCTTCTTAACCGATTCAATTATCCTTTTGAACTGGAAAAGGATTTACATTTGAAGGGCTATCACTCACTCTTTCAAGGATCTTTACCCTACTATCCTAAATCAATGAAATGTTACCTTAGCAGAACTCCACACAGAATGCCTTCAGAAAGACACCAAACTGGAAACCTAAAAAAATACTATCTCCTGAATGCTGCCTCTCTTCTCCCAGTACTGGCTCTGGAATTGAGGGATGGGGAAAAGGTTCTGGATCTGTGTGCTGGCCCTGGAGGCAAATCGATAGCTCTGCTACAGTGTGCTTATCCAGGTAATGTACTTTTCTTTTCATAACTGACAACTTTTAAATATCCACATGTTACAAAATACTTTTAAAGTATGCGGGGAGAAATGTAAGACTGAGTTTGCAGACTTTGAAAGCCTAAAATCCAGGATAGTGTGGAAAAGAATGGAAATACTAGCTGAGGAAATAGTGTAAATAACATTTTTTTTCCAGCTACTTAATTGGCAGGTAATTGGGAACAAAACTACAACATTTTGTGAACACAAATCTATCAGATAATGTCATTAGCTGATAAGCTAATGACAAAGATTTTTAAAATTTTATTGTTACTTTTACATTTGAGAGTCTTGTATTGATATCCTTGTCATACTTCTGTGCAACAAAAACATATACATTTAAAACAATATACATTTAAAAACATATACATTTAAAATCAATTTTTGTATCATTGGACCATAAGGTTCTAAGAGAGTTCTGTCCAATAGAAATATAACATGAAGTACATATATAATTGAACATTTTTGAGCAATCTCATTAAAAATAGAAACAAGTGAAATTAATTTTAATAATACATTGTAACCCAATAAGTCCACAGTATTATTTGAACATGTAATCAAAATAAAAATTATTAATGAGATATTTTGTATTCTCATTTTCTTACAAAGTCTTCGAAATTGGTGTGCATTTTACACTTATAGCACATTTCAGTTTGGACTAGCCACGTTGCAAGTGCTCCTAGCCTCATGTGGCAAGTGGATGTAGTATTGGACAGTGCAATTCTAAAGATTTTAAAAGTTATTCTGAAATGACTTATCATTACTATTATTAGTACAAAAATGATGAACTGTATGTAATATGCGTTTTTATATATATTTGTTAAAAGTAATGCATTCATTATATTTTCTTAATGAGACGATGGGACGTTTAAACTATTACTTTAGGTTTCCCTGAATGAAAATTACTTATGGTTAGATAAGACAGGGCTCAGCATCAATTCTGTCTGGTTTTTGTTTGTTTGATGGTTTTGTTTTTATAAGTGCAAATGCTGTTCACATAGATAAAAAGATGGTGGGAACTGTGTTATAGTAATCTCACTAGTTCTTTAAACTCCTGAATTATAACCCTAAATCACATAGATATCTTTCACCAAGCATTATTTTAATCATTTACTATGTGAACGCTCTTTAGGTCTGTTTTTGATTTTGAAGAAGGCAAAGGATTAGAAACCATCTCAATTTAAAAAGGCTGTGTTGCCTAATTAGGAGACGCGTTCACTATCTCAGCCAAAGCAACAGTGTGTTGAACTGCCTTTGTTTGGAGGGCTATGGAGGTTTCTATGCCCTGGAACAACTTGTAATAAGATACGGGATGGGTGGGAAGCTTGCTCCTCATTTGTAAAGTTGGTGAAGGGCCTTTATCCTAGGAGAAGCCCTGACCAGAGGTGTTCTCCTTTTTTAAGAAGTTGATGATCTGAAAATTAATTCTTTTGAAACTATCTAAGCCTGCTTATCCCTTAAACAGTTGTTATGTATCCCCAGGGCATGCATATGCTAGTTTGAGGACTGCCACTTTATATCTTCCTTTGATAGCATTCCTATTGAAATAGATTACAAACATTTTTATGAGAACTGTGAATCCAGTTGTACCAGGCATTGGTACAAATTTATCAGTTAACTGTATATTTAGGTGAAACCATACTGTGTGTTTTCAAATTGTGGTTAAAACTCTATTATTGAAGCTTGCTGTATTGTTTTGTGAGAAATCACAACGAAAGAGATTATTTATTTTGTAAGGTTATTTTATTTTACAATTTGAGCTGAAAGTGAAATTTTATGGAATCATGTTATAAGGATTATTATTACTTTCACTGTGTGTTCTTTGACAGTACTCTTATTTTGTTTGTTGCATCAATTTTGAATATAGAATTTTTAGTATTGTGACGGATGGAAGAGAAATGCCAAATTTGGGTACCATTTTGAAAAGAAGACATTTTAATCCTAGATTATCCTCATTAGTAGGCTATAAATGTTTTACATGTTTATGGTAAGGAAATTCCAGATTAGGAATCCAAAGGCAAACAGACATATTCTAGGAATTTGAAGTGCAGAAGAATCGTCCTGTTCTTACATCAAGGGCAGTGAATTACAGGCAGTGTTCCAAGTAAAGTAGCTTTTCATCTATGAAGGGCTAATGATAATGGTTTACTAAGAAGTACAGATGTCTTCATGCTGATGCTCAAAGCCCAAATTAGGTTAGCTACAGTGCTTGAATTTGGAATGCAGAAGCCATCTAAAAAAAGCTTTTATAAGCAAAGCTTAAAATGATGGCTGCACTAAGTGTGCATTTATCCACTGAATTTCTTTAGATCAGTACTGGCCTTTATTCTGGGCCAGGAGGCTCACAGCTTTGAATGATTAAAAAGCTCGTATTTTAGGATGATTAAAAAAATTAGTCTACTTCTCTTCTGGTCCAGCTGCTCCCACCTGTTAGCACAGTGAGGGATTGTCCACTGTTTTTTGTTCTGCTTTTGTCAGCATAGCCTTCATAATGTCCTGGTGTTGATAGAAAAAGAGAAAACAATTCTAAGTAGGAAAGCATTAACATATTAAGAATGACCCAGCTTGATGGAGTGGCTTCATCAACTTTCTTGCTGAGGGCTGGCATGAAATTCTCTTTTCTGTCAGTAATACTCTTTTTACATCTAGTTAGCCTTTGGTGGTAGAGAAGATTAGAAAGACTTCTTTCTTTACTGAAATTGCTTTTGCCCTCCTTCCTGCTCCCTCATCTCCTAGAACTCCCTGCATTAGGTGCACCTTCTTTTTGGAAATCATACTAGCAATGACCATTTTGGAACATGTAGTAAAAAAATAAAACATAAAGCCAAGACTCCAAAATGCTATTCCTGAAAAACCACAATGACTTCTTCAAGAATTTTTTAAATTCACCCTCTTTTCTACTTAGCTGAAAAAAAAAAGATTTGGTTTATTTTTGACAATTTAAGCATGAAATTCTGTCTCAATGTAGTGTGTCTTAGTATATATATGAATCTTGGATTGTGATGCCTTACATTATATATTTTAAAAAGTTTAACCAATCTAAGCCTATTTCAAATAAAATCTATGTCTAGACCAAACAATAATATAGTATAAAGTTATATTTCGTCTGAGAGTTATTTTTAAATGCTGAATTGAGAATCTTGACTAAAGCTACAATTTAATGAAAAGCTTCCCTGATTTTCAGGTTTAGCAATTTGAATATTCTTTATTATAATGTCATGTTTCACATCAAGTCAGCCACATTTAGTGAACACATACAATGTGCGAGGCATTGGATGGTAGGTGTAGAGCTCTGAAGGATATAGAGATACCTAAGACTTCTGTTTCCTGTGGTATGACAAACTATGTATTTTAGCCAACTCTCCTGCTGAAAATAACTTAAAAATATGGGATATAATATTAAAGAAAAACAAAATCTTTTTAAATGTGTCAATGATCTGCAAATACTCAGTGGCCAAAAATTAAAAGATTGGGAACCTAGGAGGTAAATCGAGCATTGAAGCTGGCTTTTCACTTGAGAGCATTTGCTTCCCCCAAAAAGTTGCACGTTGATTTCTAGTGCTTCATGAACATGTGGGAATAAAAAAGAAGACAGAGCCTGCTCAAATAGAGCATCTACTAGGAGACTAACTTACATAAAGCTGAGACTCCAAAATGCTATTCCCTCCAATAAGGTAAACTAGGAAGAAATTGTCCTTTCCAAGGGACTGAAAGGAAAGCCTGTCTTCAACTTTGGTGGTGGGGGAGGAATGGACATACCCTCTGAAATTTGTAACCACAGCTAAGCCAGTATAGACCATTACAATGAAGTTGCAGAACGTTGGAAATAAAAAACCATCTTAATAGCAGCCAGAGAGGACAAACTATTTACCTTCAAAGGACAACAGTTAGACTGAGGATTGACCTCTGAGTGTAATAATGGAAGCCAGCTTTCGGAGGAATGATGTTTTCAATGTGCTAAGAAAAGATGACTGTCAGTTCAGAAATATGTTCACCAAAATATCCTTGAAGAGCAAAAGTGAAATGGACATTTTGTTAGACCAAGAGAGAACAAGAGTATAAGGTTGTCACCAACAATTCTAGAGGAAGAGGGAAAGCCATACTAGATGGAAGATAGAAGATGCAAAAAGAAATGGAGAACAAAGAAGTTGGGAAATATATGGGGAAAATCTAACAGTCGTTGACTATGGAAGACAATGATAATAACATTTTATGCACTTAAAAAATGTAAGCCCAGGACTTCCCTGGTGGCTCAGTGGTTGAGAGTCTGCCTGCCGATGCAGGGAACACAGGTTCGTGCCCCGGTCCAGGAGGATCCTACATGCCGCGGAGCAGCTGGGCCCGTGAGCCATGGCCGCTGAGCCTGCGCGTCCGGAGCCTGTGCTCCGCAACAGGAGAGGCCACAACAGTGAGAGGCCCACGTACCGAAAAAAAAAAAAAAAAAAAAGTAAGCCCTAATAAATCCCAAATACACAATGTCAGTAGAATCTTATTTAGGAGGAAGTGTTATAAGATTCTTATATCTTTTAGGAAAAATGGTGGCGATTGCCTTAATTTAGATTTTTCTTCTACATATGCATGTTAAAATCTCTAGGGTTACCACTAAAAGAATAGAAGTAGAATGTAAAATATCTAAATCAGAAAAAGAGAGAAATGGAATGAAATTAAGATGTGATTCTTTCCTTTGAGGCTCCTTAGTATTGACAGACAGGGTGGAGACAGGGTATGACTTTGGGGGTTGTCATGGCCCTGGTTTACACACCATCACAGATATGTTTGGCTTCACGTTTCCTGCTACCCTTCACCTTAAGGCTTGAGCCACTTGAATTGTTTCCACACTGGAGAAACCCTAGCAAAGGCTCAGGCCATCCTGCAGTTTTCTGCTGCTATTGCTACTACTGCCACAGATTGGGGATGCCTTTGGATGGGTGCCAACTGACAAGTAGAGGTCGCCACACCTGAGTGCTTGCTGCACCTGGGCTCGGGACTCTCTGGCTTCCTTAGTACTTGCTGGGAGGGGCCAGATAACACAAACCTGAAGTGTGTGGGAGTTATCAATTCTTGGAATGGACTTTAACCAATGAGAGGCTGGATACAGGAAGAAGCCAGTAGATTATTTGTTCTTCGTCTCTACTTCACTAAACGCCAGTTTCTGACAAGGGTCCGTAATTTCAGACTATGGACATATCCTGAGAGACTGAGCGAAGCTGTAGCTAGCTTTATTACAAACCCTCTTATATTTGTGCTCCCTCCTTGCATGATTTACTTCCTTTTTTTCTCTCACTCTTGTGTCCCTGGGACTGTACCCCTTCTATGATGTAAACTTTTGTCTTAGACTGTTTTCTAGCGATTTCAGGCTAAGACAGAGCTTTCAGACACCTATCCATAAGCTGCATTAGTGAATCCTCCAAAAAACCACCCCAAAAAACAGTGTAAACTAAATAAAAAAGAATGTACTACCTGTACAAATGCAGCTTTAAGGTGATTTTCTACTCCTTTCCCCACCAACAAAATTGATGCCATCTCTTGAGCTCCTTCTGTATAGAAATTTGGAGCCCTGGTAGTGGCAAAGGTAAGCAATGCACATGGACTCTGCTATGACATAAAATATATTAAGTACTATAGGAGAGGTAAATAGTATGTTTGACAAATAGACGAGTCAGTCAAGTTTGGTGGAGCACAGAATATTTTGGTGAAATAATTGAGTTAGTGGTTAAAATTGAACAATTCTCTTGAGGTCTCACTATTACAGACATTTAATTAAAGCTAGATGTTTGAACTTTATTTAGTGGATGATGGGAAGCCGTTACAAGTTTTTAACAGTGGAGTGACAACCAGAAAAACAACAATATGTGTGTGTGTGTGTGTGTGTATACACACACACGTATACACAGATACTTTTGAGCAAAGAGTTTACAGAAAGTTTTCCTACTCTGCATTAGAATTTCACCTTCAGTTCTCTTGATTTGTTTCCCTGGTAACCTGACAGAAATTGTCACTTTGTTTCTAGGCTTTTGATAAAAATGACCCTGATGGATAAAATGAATGTGCACTGCGAGAAAGAGTAAATAAACCCTAAAGACCTGATGGGGATGCCATGCTTTGGGCCTGAGTGCAGTGACTCTTGTAAATGGGCATGTCCCTTGTGGGGACCCTGGAAGCTGTGCCTGTGGAGTTGTTAGAAGAGGTATAGGCTCCTGTGGGACGTGAGGCTTTTAAACCAGAACAGCTCCTACACCTGCCCAACATGAGGCTCATCTTCTTGCACCTGAATTACCACCTGTGTGGACCGCCACAAGGCCTCCCAAGAAAAAGCAATGTCTCACCTGCCCTCTTGGCAAAAGACGTAGTTTCTGTCCTGTGTAGGATGATGCCAAATGTGGCCTGTGTGAATGTTTAGTTGAATTAGACCTGAAAATCTAATGGTTGAAAATACCACCTTAAATAAGATTAAAAAAACCTAGAAATTATAAAAATGATATGATTGACTATTAAAAAAATTGTGAAACTTATGTACTTAAAAAGATACTACAAATAAATTCAGAAGACAATTTAGGAAACATTTGCAAATCAGATGGCAGATAAAAGGTTAATATTCAAAATATGAAAGTACATCTTACCTGTTAGTAAGAAAAATATAAATAGTGCAATGGAAAAAAAGGTCAAATGATAAGAATAGGCAGTTGACAGAAAAGCAAAAGCAAATGATGAATAGACAAATGAAAAGAATTGTGTTAGACAGCAAGGATTATACTACAGCATAACAAGCCATATCAGACTAATAATAAAACTTCTGTGAGAGTTTGGTGGTGGGACAGGGTAGTATTTACTAAAACTAAAAATTCCCCTACCCAAACCTATCTATTCCTCTGGTAATATCCCGTTAATAATAAAAGCACATTATGAAAGTACACTTTTATAAAGATGCTTATTGAATAATAATAATGTTATTATTAGTGACAGTAGTAGTGACAGTAGTGTGAATGCCCAACAATTAGCAATGGTTGCATAAAGGAGGACACATTTTTTTTCTATGTACTATTTAGCAGCCTTTAAAAATGATTTATAGGGCTTCCCTGGTGACACAGTGGTTGAGAGTCCGCCTGCTGATGCAGGGGACACGGGTTCGTGCCCCGGTCCGGGAAGATCCCACATGCCGCGGAGCGGCTGGGCCGTGAGCCATGGCCGCTGAGCCTGCGCGTCCGGAGCCTGTGCTTCGCAACGGGAGAGGCCACAACAGTGAGAGGCCCGCGTACAGCAAAAAAAAAAACCAAATGATTTATATATCTACTGATTGACTTGGTGGTATTGCCTTTGAAATATTGGTATATATGGAGAGTAATGGGACAGAGAAGTGTGTAAATATAATCCTGGGTATGTAGACAGTTATATAAGCATATGTATATGGGGTAGTTGGGCAGTTGGTGGAGGGGGTAGATGAAGAGTAATGTGAAAAAAAGACACTACAAAAATATATAATTCCATTTATATAAGTTTTATATGTGCATATAGGCATAAAGAAATATGGTATGATTATTTATCAAAATGTTAGATGGTGCTTATCTGAAGACAATGGGTTTTAGGTAATTTTTGATGTTCTTCATATTTTTATGCATTTAAAAATATGCTTGTCTTTAAATATATATTATAGGAAATTTATGTCACTACATAATAAATATATATAAATATTTATAAATATATATTTAAATAAAGGAAGAACAAAACAACTATTTTATTAGGGAGAGAACCATTTGCTAAATGCCTTCTATTACTGAGAAGCAGCATGGCATGGTGCTTAAAAGTAAGTAGGGCTCTGGAACCAAGTGTCTTGGTTTCCTGCTCTGTGAACCTGGGCAAATTACTTAACCTCTCTTGGCCTCAGTTTCCTTGTCAGTAAAACAGAAACCATAACAAAATTATCTCATAGGTTTGTGAGGATTAAATGTGTTACTACATGTAAAGTCTTAGAACAGTGCTTAGCCTTTAATAGGGACTCAAGAATTGTTAGTAATTATTATAAACATTTGTTGTTACTACTTTTGCAGTCCTATGCTAGATATGTTACTAAAATATCACAATTACTTTTTAAATTCCAGTTTCATTGAGATGTAATTGACATACAGTACTGTATAAGTTTAGGGTGTAGCATTTAATCTTAACAACCACTTTGTAAGGTAGAGGTGGTAAAATTTCTCCTGTGTCCTCTTAGGGCTTCTGGCTGTGACCAACATAAGACAGAGTAACAGGAGTCAAGCATACAGATTTTTTTTCTCTTGGCCTTGACTCTGTGTTTCTGGTGATAAGAATGTTTCTTTCCTCCTGGTATAGGGAGGGTATATTTCACATGGGAGTACACCTCCTGCTTTCAGGAAGAAAAAGAAAGGTCAAAATACCCTTCGTGCATCAGCTGTTATTCAAGTGCCTTTAACTCAAAATAATCAATATGTCAAAGCAGCATATTTTGAAGTGGTGTGTTCTGAACCCCTTCACTAGGGACAGTCCCCATTTTCCAGATAAGGAAACTGAGACTCTTGAGGAGAGCTAAGTAAGTTCCCCACAGTCTCACAGCTCATAATTTGAGCCCATGTCTTTCTTATCGTAAAGCCAATTACACTTTACATGCTTTTTTCCACATACCACATTTCGTTTATTTAAAATGAAGGTGTTCTGTCCTAGAAGGAACTTTATATATCATTTACTCTTACGAATATATCATTTACTCTTAAGAGCTTTAGGAGAGAACTGTGTCTGAGGTATTGGTTGTATAGCATATCTTTGGGAATCCACAATTCTCTAAAAGTTTTCATCTTCAAAATGAAATTTGAATGAGTAAATGGTGAGAGCTTCTGAGAGGCTCTGTGGGCATGACTATGGTGTTTGTGAGTGTATTTCTGTTTTTAAACATAAGAGAATCATAATGTTTACCTCTGAGCCCTATTTCTGCATAATTATGATGAACCAATTTCTTTTTGAAATTTATTTGATCAAAAGTGGAAATTTAACAATTCCGTTGTGTTTGTTTTAAAACTTTTTAATCCTTTACATTTAGGTTATCTTCATTGTAATGAATACGATAGTCTGAGGTTGAGGTGGCTGAGGCAGACGTTAGAATCGTTCATCCCACAGCCTTTGGTAAATGTAATTAAAGTGTCTGAATTGGACGGCAGAGAAATGGGAGATTCCCAGCCTGAAACGTTTGACAAGGTACTTTTATTACATTGTGACAGACTGATAGACTCCCAGTGATACCACTGTTATGTTGCTTTGTTGTTGTTGTTTTCCATCTGCTTCCAGACATAGCCTCATACAATTTCTCAGTACCCTGGGAAATTTTGATAAAGTGAACATGGAAGCAGTTTTCATTTGATGGTCAGCATGTTCAAAGGAAGCGGAAACATTGAGATTGGGGATTATAGAATGCTTTTTATTTCCAGGTACCTCAAAGATACTCAGGAAGAGATCAGATATTATTTGGGTCAGTACTCAAACATGTGCACAGTATTGCTTTAATTCGGTAACATTTCATATCAGAGTATGACAGTTGAAGGCAAAGAAAGCATTTCAGTAAACTGAAGTTGGATTATTAGTTCTTAAAAATAAATGCTGAGAATTCAGAAGTATAGTAACATCTGTTTAAAATGAGTAACTTGTAAAAGTTTTTGCTGTCATCAAAATATGAAATATTGGTAGATATTAGTAGACTGTTAGTCCTCTCATTCTCCCCCCACTAAAAAACCCAAACACTGAAAGTGCACAGGAAATTTTTCTGTCAAGTATTAGTGAAGAAATGTCATGAAGAACTTACCAAGGTATATTTTCGGTTTTAAAATAAATTTATTTATTTATTTGCTACTTTTTGTCATGATTTTACTTAGCTTCCCATATACTTTGTGTCTGAGGATATATTTTCAGTTCATATTTGCATTACGTGTCCTTTTTTTTCTGTAGGTGTTAGTTGATGCTCCGTGTTCAAATGATCGAAGTTGGTTGTTCTCTTCTGATTCTCAGAATGCAGCCTGTAGGATAAGCCAAAGGAGGAATTTGCCTCTTCTACAGATAGAACTCTTAAGGTGAGTGCTGTTAATATAAAAGCTTACTTCGGTTTCTAGTATAATTTAAGTAGGCATGACAAAACATGACACAGGGCAGCTCCCAAATGGAGGGTTTCCTGTGTAGGTGTCAATAATTAATCCTCCAAAGTCTGCACCCAGAAAATTCTCAACCTCTTCCCTTTCAGCTCTTGTATTATAATGTCACCTCTGCCCCCTCTGTCCCCGCAGCCCCTCAATGAAATCTAGTGTTGCTGTGCATTGTCTTTTAAAGGACACAAATGATTTTACTATGGTTTAAAGCTGTTTGCTTATCAGGACCATCCTGAGCGTAGGATTCATCACCGTATTCTTTTACCAGAATATGAGCAGCCCCCGTAAGAGTAGCTTTGGACCAGGACACATTTTTTTTTAGTAATGAACACATTGTTCTGCGTGAGTAGGAAGTTGTAGTTTGTTGTTAGCACTTATCTCTCCTCTAAGAATTTTCCAGAAGGGCATGACCACGAGAGATACTTGGTTTCTTCAGAACAGAGTCATTTTGGGGCATCCTGTCCTGGTTTCAAAAGAAATTTGTACTTACACCCTAGTCCCAAGTAATTCCTACTGTTTAATGTGGAACAAAAATTCTTTGGACTATTTAAAATATAGTTAAGTGATAACTTATCACTCATTACTTCTTACATTTGGAATGATCTTACATGTGGAGTGAGAATGAGTGACAATTTATATGCACTGCTGACAACATGCTTTACTTCCAACTTCAGATTGACTCACAACAGTGAACATATGCCATTACCGAAGTATTACAACCAGTACTAATACACGGTCTTGTTTTTGTACGAGATTGTGTCTCAGCTCATTCTGGTGATTCCAGGTAGCACCAACCAGCGGGTTCTTAAACATTTTTCATCTGGCAGTTAGACTGTTTGTTTGCATTCTTCCAAGGTCAGCCTTTCATTTACTGTAACCCTGAGATAGTTTGAGAGTTCTATGCCACCTTTCCCTTCTACCTCTTGGGGTGTCGCATTGATCCAGCTCTAAGTCTTTTTTTCTTACCTAAACGTTCTTGATCTGGCTCTTTAGTTAATTATTCCTGTTACTTCGGGCTTTGCCATTGTGATGCCTTACACCAACAGACACTAAATCTTATGGTGGCTTATTAGCATTGTGACCTCTAATTTTTTTTTAAGCTGTAAGCAGCCAGGCTTCCTGAGGATATCATTTTTCTTTCCTCTCATGAAAACTATATATATAGAGAGAAATATGTTAAAAAAAACAAAACAAAACTGCTGTTATTGTGTGAACATTGTTCTGAAACTGGCTCCTTTTTGTTCTTAATATTTCTTGATGTCTTTTCCTTGTAAACCTACTTTGTTCTCTTCACTCTCCACAGTAAAGCCAAATCTGATCTGAAATGTAAATCTGATCATGTCGTTCTCCTGTTTGAAGTCTGCAGTGGCTCCCCGTTACTGTTAAGATTTCAGCTTCCTTAGTATGATATTCACATCTTCTTTGAATATGGTTTCTTATTCTGAGCCCAGTGCATTTCCTGTTTCTTATGCTTAAGAGTTCTTCTAACTCATTCTCCCCGTTCTCTTGGCTATCTCTACTACTACTTTGGGAATCAGCTCTGAGATCTCCTTATTGAACCTGTACCTAACTCCCTAGGACTGGGATTGGTATTCCCCTCATGTCCTTACCTTCATTTAAAAATATATTGTTTCTCAGTTCCTCTGCTGGACATCTACCTAGTACTTGTCTCTTTCTTCAACAAGACTGTAAGCCCCATGGGAGAAGGGATTGTCTTATTGTTTTTATTCCCAATATGCAATTTGGTGTCTGGCATATAGAAGGGGGTTCAGTAAATAATTGTTTAAAAATACTAAATTACAAGGGCTGAATATTTAGAATTTACACATGTAATTAAATTTATAGCAAAGTTAATCTGACAAAAATAATGACATAATCATTATTGTACTGCATGGTAATTAGGCATAAATGTAAAGCAATTCACATAATTTATTTTGATTAGTATTGCATTTACATAACCAAAGCATGATTTTAGTTTCAGTTTAGTTTTTTCCCCCATTTAATACATATCCCTTAACATCATATAGCATTTTGATCATCATCACAAAAATCATGCATCTGAGTAAACCTCACATCCACACCGTCTTGTGCCCCAACAAGTGAGGCTCTTCTTTAGTGTCTACCCCTCTCTCCCATTATCTTACTCCCCAAAAGAAATGGCTTTAGCATCACATCACTTTAGTAGCATATTAACAGGGTGCAAAATTGACATCTCAATCACAATGGTGTAGGTTTTCATGTAATTATATGTGATTGGGAAAGACCATCACACCAGCCCCCTCCCATTCTTTTCCTTGAGCAACTACTCTGCATTCCCTGCCTCTGATGCCTGGTCTGTGTGAGAGGTTTAGGAGCCGCTTGAGGCAGCTGAAACTCTGAGCCCCTTGGCTATGTGATTATGATGATAAAGAGGAAAGAGCGTGATACACAAGCTATAGTCACAGATAATGGTTCTAATTCCCTAACGTCTACAAATTTGGGGGTTAAAAAGATATAGGAAAAAGTGATAATGCCTGCCACAATCTCTCTTTTATCTCCTGCCCCTGACTCCAAAAAATGAAAAAAAAAAAAAAAAGACTATAGAGACTATAGTAATTTTCTGATCAGGTATAGCTCTTTTACTATATCACATACAAAGAAATTTCTCTTATTTTCTTCCAAATCTTCCTCATATAGTTATTGCCTTGTCATCCTTTAATAAAAGGCAGTCCTTTTATTCCACAGTAAGAAATAGAAGGTTTTAAATGCAAGCATATGCAAGAGAATAAATACATTGATGTGTATGAGTTTTAGTCAGAAGTATAAAGTGATAGCAGATCCTTATTTGCATTTGCAAAGAACAATTAGAAAGCAAGCAAGCAAATATTGCCTAGCTTGATATTATAGACAGAAGATGGCACTCAGAAGGGAGAAAAGAAGTGAGAAAAGGATAGTTGAGTGGCAAATAAGAAAAGCTTTTTGTTTGTACTGTTTTGTCGAAGACTCAATTTGTATGTTTCTGCATGTCTGCTGACAGATACGGTGCTCAAAGATATAAAATAGCTTCCATGGTTATTATTCACTCACTTTACCAGAAATCATTCATATTTACATTAAATAGGCAACCTGCATAGTATTCAGAATTTTAGCTTCTGAAAAACCAATATTCTATTACCAAATATTCTACAGCCAAACATTAATCTTACACATGTTTTTATGAATGTGATACATCAATGAAAATCAACACTTTAATAGAAGTTTTTTGCTGTTAAACTTTTTAAAAGGAGTAATGTAGATATGTAATAGTTTTTTAGAAATTCTTTAAAAAGGTTAATGCATGTATATAATTATATATAATAGTGAAAATAGTAATCTGATTTTATTTTGGCATGAAAAGCGTATTGGAAGGCACACGATGACAGGAAATCCCAAACCATATGAGTTTATTATACACTTATTGGGGACTCTTCAGTTTATCCATACAGAGATGGAAAAATTAGAATCTTCTATTAAATTTATACAACATGAACATATAAGTTATATACAACTCTCACATGCTTCAGAAGATGAGAAAGTGGGACAAGGATATAAGGAATATTTGTGTGTAAGTCAGTTCTATTAATGAAATGCCATTTGAAAGTATACCTTTATTATCTTTTCTCAAAATAATTTCTGAGACCAGTCATTTCTGTTACATACTATGTATGTGCACACTACATAATCAGATTCTCTTGCCTCATTTTTATTTAAATATATTAGGAAAAACAAAGTGGGATAATATGCTAAAAATGATATATACATAGTCTTTTTAGAAAGTGGCCAAGTTTGTGCAAGAGAAGTTTACATGATTTTTAGGTGAGAAAGCATGAACTGAAGAGTATGATTTATAACAAAAATATAAGTATCTTATTGCAGTAGTGTATCATGTCACCCATTTCCAAATCAATCACATTTAAAATACTGACCCCCTCTGGTTTTCTTTTCTCACTACTTGACAAGTAAAATCCAATTTGTGAACTCATTGAAAAAGGAAGCTTAGATTATTTGATAATGTTTTGAAAATTTGTAAAAATCATCCAGATAAGAGTCCTTAAAAAGTGTTACTCTTACAGCAAGAGTTATGTTTTAAAAGAAACATTAAAAAATCAACAACATCTCTTCTGTCATGCTCTTGAGCTGAGGTACGGGATACTTCGTGCCTTTGGAGCATGGTCTTCATCATTCATCAACACAGTGACCAAAAAGTTTATATGTACATATTGGAAAAGTAATCTTTGGACATAATGTTCTATCAGAATGGAAAATTTCCACCACTCTTTGGGCAATGTATATATTTTCTTTTTAAAGTTTAACTAATTTTAACTAAATTAAAGTTAAAC